>NC_041390.1:314337424-314355641 GCF_002162155.2 Triticum dicoccoides | reverse complement strand
GTCCTGGGTTTGAAACCCAGCTCTCCCTGTTTTTCCCTTTGTTTTAATTTTCTTTTGCCTGCACATACATCCAGCCGCTTGGGCCTCTTTCGCTCCCGGGCCGCTGCACTGTGTTGCTTCTGGCCCGCGTATGTTTTTTTCTTCCCTGAGTTTTTCTCTATTGTCAGTGCATGCCTAATTACATGAATGCCACTACTTTAAGATGCTAATAACCAAATATCCATGCATCCAAATAAAAGATGTCATATATGTAAAATGTTTATAATTTTATCTAGTTTCACAATATCCAACTTTCATGCATGTTTGACATGTTTAAAATGTTGTTTGGTTAAATTTGCTCCTATGCCATGTTAAAATGCTTTAATTCATAACTAAATAACCGTAGCTCCAAACCTAACAAACTTTATATGTAAATGGGGTAGGAAAATGCCAAGTTTAACATGGTGACTTTACTTTGCATGTTTAACAACCCTAAAATTATGTTTAGGGCAAAACAGTACCTAATTCATTATTATGCACATGAGGAGTTTCCAGACTTGTTGTTTGTTGTTCCGGCCTCATTTAAACTTGCCTCGATAGGTAGTTTTCTTATGCTTCACCCTCTTGCCATGTTTAAGAACATTTAATAGTGTTGGGTACATAAACAAGATCGAACTAAATAAGTCACGTGGTGTTTCGTCAATACACAACGGAGTTGCATATTGAGCTCCACTTAATTTGTAGGGTTGCTTGTGCACTTTGCCATGCCATGCTTCATTAAACCAGACATCCATCATACTTGATTGTGCATCATGCCATGATTATGTGATGGTTGTTTACCATGATTGTTTGCTTCTTTCCGGTGTTGCTTCTTCGGGTTGGTTCCGATAACGTCATGTTGTGAGGATTCGTTCGACTACGTCCGTTTGTCTTCTTCATGGACTCGTTCTTCTTCCTTGCGGGATCTCAGGCAAGATGACCATAGCCTCGAAATCATTTCTATCTTTGCTTGCTAGATGCTTGCTCTTTTGCTATGCCTATGCTGCGACACCTACCACTTGCTATATCATGCCCCCCATATTGTTCAGCCAAGCCTCTAACCACCTTGTCCTAGCAAACCGTTGTTTGGCTATGTTACCGCTTTGCTCAGTCCCTCTTATAGCATTGTTAGTTGCAGGTGGAGATTGGAGCTTGTTCCATGTTTGGAACATGGTTATTTTGTTGGGATATCACAATATCTCTTATTTATATTAATGCATCTATATACTTGGTAAAGGGTGGAAGGCTCGGCCTTATGCTTGTGTTTTGTTCCACTCTTGCCGCCCTAGTTTCCGTCATATCGGTGTTATGTTCCCGGATTTTGCGTTCCTTACACGGTTGGGTTATAATGGGAACGCCTTGACAGTTCGCCTTGAATAAAACTCCTCTAGCAATGCCCAACATTGGTTTTACCATTCGCCACCTAGCCTTTTCTTTCCCTTGGGTTCTGCAGACTCAAGGGTCATCTTTATTTAAACCCCCCTGGGCCAGTGCTCCTCTAAGTGTTGGTCCAAACTAGAGCCCTGTGCAGCGCCCCCTCAGGGAAACTCGAGGTTTGGTTTTAGTTGTATGGAGCGCTCATCTGAGTGTGCCCTGAGAACGAGATATGTGCAGCTCCTATTGGGATTTGTCGGCGCATTCGGGCGGTGTTGCTGGACTTGTTTTACCATTGTTGAGGATGTCTTGTAATCGGGATTCCGAGTTTGATCGGGTCTTCCGTGGAGAAGGAATATCCTTCGTTGACCGTGAGAGCTAGTGATGGGCTAAGTTGGGACACCCCTACAGGGATTTGAACTTTCGAAAGCCGTTCCCACAGTTATGGGCAGATGGGAATTTGTTTATGTACGGTTGTACAAAACCTAAAGTTTACCTTAATTAAAATGCATCAACCGCGTGTGTAACCATGATTGTCTCTTCTCGGCGGAGTCCGGGAAGTGAACATGGTGTTGGAGTTATGCTTGACGTAGGTTGTTCTAGGATAACTTGTTGATCATAGTTTCTCGACCGTGCTTTTGCCTTCTCTTCTCGCTCTCCTTTGTGTATGTTAGCTACCATATATGCTAGTCACTTGCTGCAGCTCCACATCATACCTGTACCCTTCCTATAAGCTTAAATAGTCTTGATCGCGAGGGTGTGAGATTCCTGAGTCCTCGTGACTCACAGATTACTTCCAAAACCAGGTTGCAGGTGTTGATGATACCGTGCAGATGACGCAACCAAGCTCAAGGAGGAGCTTGATGAAGATCTTGTCCTTTGTGTTGTTTCGTTCTAGTTGATCAGTAGTGGAGCCCAGTTGGGGTCGATCGGGGATCTGTGTAGCATTTGGGGTGGTCTTCTTTTATTTTGGGTTCCTTAGTCGGACCTTGATTGTATCTGGTTGATGTAATGCTTTATTCATGTAATTGTGTGAAGTGGCGATTGTAAGCCAACTATGTATCTCTTTCCCTTATGTATTACATGGGTTGTGTGAAGATTACCTCACTTGCGACATTGCTTTCAATGCGGTTATGCCTCTAAGTCGTGCTTCGACACATGGGAGATATAGCCGCATTGAGGGCGTTACAAGTTGGTAATCAGAGCCTTCCCCGACTTTAGGAGCCCCCTGCTTGATCGAATCGCTAGCGTTGTTGAGTCTAGAAAAATGTTTTGAGTCATTTAGGAATTATATAAATCGGAGAGTAGGAATTCTTGTTACTCCTCAGTCCCTTCGTCGCTCTGGTGAGGCATCCTGACGTAGAGTTTTGACTCTTCTCTTCTGAAATTTCACTAAAAATATATATTTTAGGATCACACGGGTATCTTGGAATTGTTCCGATGGTTTTGTGACGAGAACATTGTTCTTGGTGCCTCCTGACATTTAGGGGTTGTGGCAGTGTCCCGGGGAGTTGAGCTCCGAGGTGTTGTCGTCACAATTTTATCGTTGCAGTTCTGGAATACCTGAGTTCGCCAACATCGAAAATCTCTTTTATGCAGTTGTTGGTGAGATAACCTCGACGCCACCCAGTACTGGGGCGGGAGTTCGGGAGTACTGCCATAACTCGTATAACGGATGCTTTTCGAAGGTTGAGGTAAATGATTTCCGAAGGTTTCTTGGTTATGTGTTGAAGGATGGATACAGCTGGATGTAGGATTTGTTAGTTTTGGGTGAGATATTATGCTTCCCCTGTATCCCCAACACCTGATTGCATAACTGGAAAATTTCGGGACTTTATAAGTGGGAATTCAAGTAGCTCTTAGGATATCTTTCCGACAGATGTATGATATGAAATTGGGGTTCGACGTCTAGTGGTCTGCCTATCCACGGTTGGTTTTATAGTGGTCTCGTTGTGTCTTAAAGAGTCCTTGGCTATGCCGAGTCGGGGACGCTTCGTATGTCATGTGCACTGCCTTGTACATGATGGTGTTGTACGATCGAGCCCGTGTAGGCCCCACCACGAAAACTTCGGACGAAATCTCTATCATATGTTTGTTCCGGCTTATTCTGTAAGCCAATCCTTTATTTTGTTTTTCAGTTGTGGTATTCGAGTTGCTTCGAAGTCAAGTGTTGATTCCATACCTTTCCTAAACAGTGTTCTCATACTCCAATGTGAATACCAATCCTTCATGATAATCGAGATTGTCATGTCAATCCTTTTCACCGATGTGTTTCTCTTCAAGTGGACCCGATCATTTCAACATTCGCAAGATCAACTCTAACTCTTCTCAACGTTGTTCGTTTCATCCTCTTCAAGTTGACTTTGTTTCCCCCACCCTTTTTCTTCAAGGAGTCTTATATCTTAATAAAGTATCCATTTTATTCATGTGAAGACTCTTCATTCTTGTCTTTGAATGTTCTTACCCGGTGATCCTCATGAAGATTCTAACGGAGCCTCAAGTTCGTCACTTTTCATTCTTTTTCATCTCCGGTGGATTCAAGTCAAGCTTTGTTGATCGTACCCTTTCATTATTTCAATGCCATCTCATACCGGTGCATCTCTTAATCATTCACCTCCCGCTATACATTTGTTCCGGAGTGCCGAAGATAGCTCAGAAGATTCGTGTTTCCACTCTGCAGTCGTTCAAGATCTTTCGAGGATGTTATCTCATTCAAGCCAATTTATTCAACCGGTGCAATCTATCTTTTAAATTGTTCTACGGTGTTTCTTTTGAGTGGGCCCTAACCCACAGGTCTTTTCTCAGGATCTTACCTAACTCTTCTAAATTCCCCGGAGTTACTCTCAAATTCTTTTTCAAGTTTGACGTAAGTATGAATTGTCATTAGTCATATGTCTTCCTCCAAGATCTTTCAAATTCTTTTCATCGTTGGTTCAACCTTTCCAATTTTAATTCCAGAGTGACTCAACAATTCATGTGGTGTTTTTCATCGTCTTTTTCAACATTTGAAGACCGAAGAAGATTTTTCCTCTAAATCTTGCTGCTTTCTCTTCAAGATTCATGGTTCTAGCTTATTGCCATTCTCTCATCATTGTATTCATTTGTCAGAATTCTTTTCACCCATCCGTAGAAATTCACGGGTCGTTTCAGTTCGATTCTCCGGAGCCCATCATCTCAGAATTATTCATTCTAGCTTTCAGCTCTAATTTTCTAAATCTTACCAGTGCATCGTTCAAGTGATCTCTAATCAGCTCGTGTTCTCTTCGTTCTCATGTATCCAAATTCTGTCAAGTATCTCCATTCGTCCACTAATTCTTCCCGGTGGTTCTTTATCTTTTCTTCGTCCATTTTCAATTCTTACGGTGGTTCATTTAAGATTTCTCTTCCTTCATTATCATATCAATTCATTCGTCGTTTTCAACCCTACCAGTGGTTCGTTCAAGACCTTCTCAAGTTGGCGCTATATCTATCTTAATTCTTTCTACGAGAATAAGTAGTATGCCAAATCCATTGCTTGTCGTCAATTTAAATTGATGAAGGATAAGCATAATGCAATTCTTATTCTTAGTTTCATCCAAGTGATTATTTATTTATTCCGATGGCTTATCAAATTCTTGATTTTCTTTTGTTCATCTTTTCTTTCTCGGAGTTCCAAGCTCTAATTACCATGGAGATCCATCTAAATGATTACAAGGTTTCACCTTGTGTTTTTAACCTCTCTTTGTTTTGATCATTCTTTTGTTACCAGAGTTCTTCATGGAGGCTCTACATGATGGTTCATCAAGGATTTAATTCCTTCTTGAAGTGTTGATCGAGATTCTTTTTCAAAGGAGCTCAAGTGTTCCTCATCTTGCATTCTGTAGTGCAATTCCTTCTACCTTATCTCTTGAGGTGGTGTTATGTCATTCTTGATAATTTTTCTTCGCGTTTCATGATTCACATGTTGTCAAGAATGAGATATTTCAAATCCACCATCTCTTTAATGGAGGTATCTTGGGTTATATTTCACCTAAAGCTTTCCCTAAGGATTGTGGCTATCTATGGTGCTTATAAGTGACCCAATTTCTTCTTTTATCCTCTGGTGAAATAGTTTCTCGTCTTCTTGCTCATATCAAACCAATCTATTGTTTTCCGTTAGTGGCAGAATTTCACCTTAAGTTTTGAGATGTTCTTCATAAGCCCACAACAAGCATACTCTTTTCGTTGCTGGTTTTTCCAACAATTCCGTTTGACCCTTCTCTTCAAGATGCTTTTCAAGCTCATTTGGGTTAGAAGATGGTGTTTTATTCCCCGTTCTTTTGTTCCGGCAATCCAACTTCCATTCTTTCGTTCCGGAGGCATCGTGTTATTGCTTCTTCAACCATCATCTCGTTCTATCAAAGATCATGTTCTTTCCTTTTCTTATCCATTTAACCGGAGTGTTGTGCCCTTTTTGCTCAAGTTCTTTTCGCATTATCAAGCCTGACATCTCTTTTCAACCGGAGTGCTGTTTGAGATCTTTCTTACCCCTTGTTCCATTCATTCAATAGTTCCGGAGGAAGCGTGTTGTGATTTCATCGAGTGTCATCTCATCTTACTTCTTATTCAATTCTTTTTGTTTCAACTGGAGTGCTGTCTGAATTTGTTCTTCCTTGTTCCTCTTCCCTACCGGAGTGCTTTCAACTTTGTTCTACTTTGTTTCTTTCTTTCTTTCAATTGTTCAACCTCTCAAGGCTCGTGGTTTCACTCGTTTGTCAAAGAAGCAACTTAGTTTTACCTTTTCTCTTTCTCTTCCGTTTTCACTCCGGTGCCATCCTAGATCTCGGGACGAGATCCTCTCATAGTGGTGGAGTGTTGTAACGCCCCAAGGCCGGAGCTTCAGATGCCTTCCAGGGTTTCCGAGTTTCATCATGTGATTTGTTTTGTCTGTTGCATTCATCTTTGCATTTGTGCATTGCATCATGTCATCATTTGCATTGCATCGGCACTCGTTGCCGTCATTGTTTTTAAAACTTGCATCCGCTCATAGTTGCCGCATTCCCCCTTGCTTTTGTTGACCGTTCGAAGACCAACCCTGTTCTTCGTTTTCCCTCTTGCCTAAACCGGAGTCTCTTTGCACAGTGCATCAACCCCTGCATTGTCTCTTTCTCAACTTCATCTTCTTCTCCACCCACCACCGTGCTTGGTCATCTTCTTCTCCTTCTTCGTTAATCCATTTTAATTGTGGTATTCTATTCCCTGCACCAATTTAATGTTCATTCTTTTCCTATAATTTTTGGACCATGCCACTTACCTCTCGGCCTAATCTCATCTTTTCTGAGTTGTTTTGGTTAGGTTTAAAAATGGCCCAAGTTTGAATTTAATTCAAACTTGTTTTATTTTTATACCTAATGGCCTAATCTCATCTTCATCGGGGATCTGTGTAGCATTTGGGGCAGTCTTCTTTTATTTTGGGTTCCGTAGTCGGACCTTGATTGTATCTGGTTGATGTAGTGCTTTATTCATGTAATTGTGTATAGTGGCGATTGTAAGCCAACTATGTATCTCTTTCCCTTATGTATTACATGGGTTGTGTGAAGATTACCTCACTTGCGACATTGCTTTCAATGCGGTTATGCCTCTAAGTCGTGCTTTGACACATGGGACATATAGCCGCATCGAGGGCGTTACAGCCAAGCCCTAAAACCTCTCGGGAGGGCTAATCTAGAGTCCGTTCGAGGCTCCGGAGAGGGGAATCCATCACCGTCGTCATCATGAACCATCATCCATCACCAATTTCATGATGCTCACCGCCGTGCGTGAGTAATTCCATCGTAGTCTTGCTGGACGGTGATGGGTTGGATGAGATTTATCATGTAATTGAGTTAGTTTTGTTAGGGTTTGATCCCTAGTATCCACCATGATCTGAGATTGATGTTGCTATGACTTTGCTATGCTTAATGCTTGTCACTAGGGCCCGAGTGCCATGATTTCAGATCTGAACCTATTATGTTTTCATGAATATATGTGAGTTCTTGATCCTATCTTGCAAGTCTACAGTCACCTACTATGTGTTATGATCTGACAACCCTGAAGTGACAATAATCGGGACCACTCCCGGTGATGACCGTAGTTTGAGGAGTTCATGTATTCACTATGTGTTAATGCTTTGGTCCGGTACTCTATTAAAAGGAGGCCTTAATATCCCATAGTTTCCGATAGGACCCCTCTGCCACGGGAGGGTAGGACAAAAGATGTCATGCAAGTTCTTTTCCATAAGCACGTATGGCTATATTCGGAATACATGCCTACATTACATTGATGAACTGGAGCTAGTTCTGTGTCACCCTAGGTTATGACTGTTACATGATGAACCGCATCCGGCATAATTCTCTATCACCGATCTATTGCCTACGAGCTTTCCGTATATTGTTCTTCGCTTATTTACTTTTCCGTTGCTATTGTTACAATCACTACAAAATACAAAAAACATTACTTTTGCTATCATTACCTTTTGCTACTGTTACCACTACTATCATATTACTTTGCTGCAGATATTAAGTTTCTCGGTGTGGTTGAATTGACAACTCAGCTGCTAACACTTGAGAATATTCTTTGGCTCCCCTTGTGTTGAATCAATAAATTTGAGTTGAATACTCTACCCTCGAAAACTGTTGCGATCCCCTATACTTGTAGGTTATCAAGAATATTTTCTGGCGCCGTTGCCGGGGAGCATAGCTCTATTCTTTGAGTCACTTGGGATTTATATCTGCTTATCATTATGAAGAACTTGAAAGATCCAAGAACCAAGATTTATCCCTCAACTACGAGGGGAGGTAAGGAACTGCCATCTAGCTCTGCACTTGATTCACCTTCTGTTTTGAGTAAGCTTGCAACACCTAAACCTGCTTCTGTTATTGATTTTGATATGTCGCATGTTATTGATGATGCCACTTCTGCTATGCATGATACTTATGATGAAACTACTTATATGCTTGATACTACTATGCCACTTGGTGAATTTCTTGATGAACAACTTGCTAGGGCTAGAGAGAACGAAATTATTGAAACTGGTAATATTGACGAAAGTGATGATGAAGATTCTCCCCCTAATAAATATGAATTGCCTGTTGTTCCTGAGGGTTATGTTATGGATGAAGAAGCTACTAGAGCTATTTTAGCTTGCAATGATAGAAGTGATCTTAAGAAGTTATTAGCTAAATGGAAGCAGCAATCTCTTAATGCTAGAATGAAACCTGATACTGCTTTTGCTACTTCACCTATCTGTGTTACTGATAAGGAATATGAATTCTCTGTTGATCCTGATATAATTACTTTGGTTGAGTCTAATCCTTTTTATGGCTATGAATCTAAAACTGTTGTGGCACATCTTACTAAATTAAATGATATAGCTACCGTGTTCACTAATGATGAGAGAACTCGCTACTTTTATACCCTTAAAATATTTCTGTTCTGATTAAAGAGTGATGCTAAGATATGGTTTAATTCTCTTGATCCTAGTTGTGTGCGTAGTCCCCAGGATATGATTTATTACTTCCCTGCTAAATATTTCCCTGCTCATAAGAAACAAGCTGCCTTAAGGGATATATATATAATTTTGTGCAAATTGAAGAAGAGAGTCTCCCACAAGCTTGGGGGAGGCTTCTCCAATTACTTAATGCTTTGCCTGCTCATCCTCTTAAGAAAAATGAAATACTTGATATCTTTTATAATGGACTAACCGATGCTTCCATAGATTACCTGGATAGTTTTGCTGGTTCAGTTTTCAGGGAAAGAACACCGGATGAAGCTGAAATTCTATTGAATAATATGTTGACAAATGAAAATAATTGGACACTTCCTGAGCCAGTTCCTGAGCCAACTTCTGAGCCTATTCCTAAACCAACTCCGAAGTAAAGAGGTATTCTATTTCTCAGTCCTGAAGATATGCAAGAGGCAAAGAAATCCGTGAAAGAGAAGGGTATTAAAGCTGAAGATGTTAAGAATTTTCCTCCTATTGAAGAAATACACGGTCTTAATTTACCACCCGTCGAAGAAATGCATAATTTTAATCCATCTCCTATTGAAGAAATACATGGTCTTGATAACCCAACACATGTAGTAAAGGTAAATTCTCTCTATAGATATGATAAAGCTGAAATCCCATTTACTAAGTTTGCTAGCCCATGCTTAGATGAGTTTTATAAATTTATGGTTAAGCAAGAAGACTTCAATGCTTATTTTGGTAGAGAATTAAAACGCAGTGCTGATATGCTTGAACACTTGGGTGATTATATGGCTAATGTCAAAGGTGAACTTAAACTTATTAGTAAACATGCTTCTATGGTTACCACTCAAGTAGAACAAGTACTTAAAGCTCAAGATGATTTGCTCAATGAATTGAATAGTAATAATAATGATTTTGCTCTTAGAGTGGCTACTAGAACTGGTAAAATGACTCAAGAACCTTTGTATCCTGAAGGCCACCCAAAGAGAATTGAGCAAGATTCTCAGAGAAATAATATAGATGCACCTAGTCCTTCTAAAAGGAATAAAAAGAAGAATGATAGGACTTTGCATGCTTCTAGTGAACCTATTGCTGAAACACTTGAGAATCCAAATGATATTTCTATTTCTAATGCTGAAACACAATCTGGTAATGAAACTGAAACTAATGATAATGTTCATGTTGATGCTCAACCTAGCAATGATAATGATATAGAAATTGAACCTGCTATTGATCTTGATAACCCACAATCAAAGAATCAACGTTATGATAAGAAAGACTTTGTTGCTAGGAAACATGGTAAAGAAAGAGAACCATGGGTTCAGAGACCCATGCCTTTTCTTCTCAAACCATCCAAGAAAAAGGATGATGAGGATTTTGAGCGCTTTGCTGAAATGATTAGACCTATCTTTTTGTGTATGCAATTAACTGATATGCTTAAAATGAATCCTTATGCTAAGTACATGAAAGAAATTGTTACTAATAAAAGAAAGACACTGGAAGCTGAAATTTCCACCATGCTTGCTAATTATTCTTTTAAGGGTGGAATACCAAAGAAACTTGGAGATCCAGGAGTACCCTCTATACCATGCTCCATTAAAAGAAACTATGTTAAAACTGCTTTATGTGATCTCAGAGCCGGTGTTAGTGTTATGCCTCTCTCTTTATATCATAGACTTGATTTGAATAAGTTGACACCTACTGAAATATCTTTGCAAATGGCTGATAAATCAACTACTATACCTGTCTGTTTTTGTGAGGATGTGCCTGTTGTGGTTGCAAACGTTACTATTTTAACGGACTTTGTTATTCTTGATATTCCTGAGGACGATAGTATGTCTATTATTCTTGGAAGACCCTTTTTCAATACTGTAGGGGCTGTTATTGATTGCACCAAAGGCAATGTCACTTTTCATGTTAATGGTAATGAGCATGCGGTACACTTTTTGAGGAAACAACCTCAAGTCCACAGTATTAATTCTATTGGAAAAAATCCATCAATTATTCTTAGAGGTTTTGAATTTCCTCTTCCTACTGTCAAGAGGAAGTATGATATTATTATCGTTGGGGATGTGCATATCCCCGTGGAGGTAAGCTAGTGTTATTCAAAAATTCTCCGGTTCCATGTTATTTGGAATGAGTTTGTTAACAAGACTTGATCAACCTTGTTAATGGATTCCTTTTGATGATCATGAGATGGATGAATTTAGAAAACACAACTCTCTGTACTTTCTGTTATTTATATTAAATAAAATAAAAATAGTATTTTCTGTCTGTTATCTAAATTATCCGTTCAATATAAAAATACCCTGAAAATAAAAGTTCTCCAAATGCCTTGAAATTTAAATATGATTTTTTCTAGAATATTTGAGAATATTTGGCACTGAGAACACAGCAGGGGGGCATCCACCTCGCCACAAGGGTGGAGGGCGCGCCCTACCCGCCTGGGTGCGCCCCCTGCCTCGTGGGCCCATGGTGGACCTCTTCCACTTATTCCTGCACCCACACACTCCTTCTTCCTCCCACAAACACCATTATCTAGCTCAAACCCAAGTCCAAGCTCATTTTGCTGCCATTTTCGATCTCCTTGCTCAAAGCACCTCTCACAAAACTGCTTTGGGGGATTGTTCCTTGGTATGTGACTCCTCCATTGGTCCAATTAGTTTTTGTTCTAGTGCTTTATTCATTGCATATTTTTGCTACTTAGGTGACCCTGTTCTTGAGCTTGCATGTCAAATTTATATGGTCAAAAGTAGTTTTGGTGCATGATATTGCCTCTAGGCACTTGTAGGAGTAGTTGCTATCAATTTTGTTAAGTTTGGTTTACTTTTATTTGAACTTACTAAAAATTTCAAAAAAAAATCAGAGGGAAAAATATGCTTAGGAAAATATACCAAGGTGGTTCTTCAAGGAAGCAAGGACCCAGGCTTGCAATGCGCGATGCTAACGATGAGCCACCAAGGAACGCTCCAGTGCGGCTCTGTGAATGGCCTTCAGAGGACTTTATGGATCGAGCGGGAATCAAGGAAGAATTTAATGCATATTTGCGTAACGCTGATCTTGTGAACTTCGAGGAGGAAAAGTGCCGCCAGTACCACTATCTCACTAGTTCCTTTGTGAGGAGGTTTGAATTTTCATCTTCACGTAATTCTCAAACTGTTCCGTTTGATCTTTGTCAAAATTGTTACACTATGGACTTAGAGGACTTTCCCACTGCTTGCAAACTTCCACAATGGGGTAGTGGTAGTGAACCTCGCAAATCTGAATTTCGAGATTTTCTTGCTAGTATAACTGTGGGGGAATCTAGAGGTATAACCCAAGCTACCATAGGGAGCATTCACTTTCCTGCTATACATTATTTTGCTCTCTTCGTAGGTAGATGCATTAACGGTAAAGATTAAGCATGTCACATGTGTGTCCCTGACCTCAGTATTCTTAGGAGTGCTGTGTTAGGAGATAAATCTTATAATTTGGGAGCCATTGTTGCACGTAGGTTGCATCTTAATAGATTTAATGGAGATTTCTTCGGTGGAATTTATGCAACCCGCAGAGATAATTTTCTTGGTATAACCATACGTGAGTATGATATTGAGTTGCCCCCTGCTTATTTGGATTATGAGGCTATGGTTCGTCATCAGTTTGTTGAGAGTAACGATCAGTTCCTCCAGTACCGACATCTTTGACAGACGACGCACCTATCACGTCACTCTCCCTGCTTCTACTTTCTTTGACTTTCAGGCAAAAGGGAGATATTCTATAACCAGAGAGGAGGCGGAAGAGTATAAGAGGAGAGCTGAGATAGCTCGCCTCCAAGATGCAGCCCATGATGCAATGACTGCTGCATCTCAGTACGACCCCAACTACAACTTTGGATATCCTCCAGGCCATCCGTGGCATTAGACCAACTTAGGCCAAAAGCCTAAGCTTGGGGGAGTACGTATTTCCCACCGACATTACATTCATGTTGACACACTCATTGCTAGTTGTCTGTTCTCATACTTTTTCATTGTATCATCCATGCTAGTTTATTTTATCTTTTTATGCTTTCTTCTTGTGTGTTTAATAAACCTTAAGACAAACCAAAAAAAATTAGTTGTACCTTTTAATTAGTTTACTTTCCATGCTTGTAGTAGTAATTAAAAAGAAAACCCAAAAAGATTTCCTGTTCTTCTTTTGCTTGTTGGGAGCTTTACCGTGTAAATAGTTTTATGTCTTTTTTTCCTTTGGGGGTCGATAGGAGAAGACCATAATTAAATTGTTGAAGTGGCTCTTATATGTATTATTGTTGATCTGACAAAAGAGCCCATATTGCCTTGTCTTCTCCTGTTTATTGAATGCTTGCAGATTCCAGCTTAGTCCAATGCACGTGCACTATTATTATTATCCACATCGTTCGGTCGTGCAAGTGAAAGGCAATTATGACGATATATGATGGACTGACTGAGATGAGAAAAGCTGGTATGAACTCGACCTCTCTTGTTTTTGTAAATATGATTAGTTCATCGTTCCTGATTCAGCCTATTATGAATAAACATGTTTCCGATGACAATTAGAGATCGTAGTTTCTTGTGCCATGCTTAATTAGCTAGGATCTTATAATGGTTTGCCTTGCGTGCTAACATGCTATTAAAATGGTTGTGATGTGGTATCATAGGGTGGTATCCTCTTTTGAACGATTCGAGTGGCTTGACTTGGCACATGTTCACACATGTAGTTGAAACAAAATCAACATAGCCTCTATGATATTTATCTTCATGGTGCATTATATCCTACTCATGCTTGCATTCGGTGTTGATTAATTTTAATGCATGTTCATGACTGTTGTCGCTCTCTAGCTGGTCGCTTCCCAGTCTTTTTCTAGCCATCACCTGTACTAAGAGGGAATACTGCTTGTGCATCCAACTCCATAAACCCCAAAGTATTCCATATGAGTCCACCATACCTACCTATATACGGTATCTACCTGCCGTTCCAAGTAAATTTGTATGTGCCAAACTCTAAACCTTCAAATAAATATCCTGTTTTGTATGCTCAAATAGCTCATGTATCAACAAGGGCTGTCCGCATCTTCCATGTTAGGCGGGTTATTCTCAAGAGGAGTGGACTCCACTCCTCACTTACGAGAAAATGGCTGGTCACCGGGATGCCCAGTCCCATGCTTTATGCAAATCAAATCAAAATAATTGCAAACAAAACTCCCCCTGGGACTGTTGTTAGTTGGAGGCACTCGTTGTTTCGAGCAATCCATGGATTGATGCTTGTTGGTGGAGGGGGAGTATAAACTTTACCATTCTATTTGGGAACTGCCTATAATGTGTGTAGCATGGAAGATATCACCATCTCTTGGTTGTTATGTTGACAATGAAAGTATACCGCTCAAAATATTATTCATCTCTATTTCAAAACCGAGCTCTGACACCTCTACAAATCCCTGCTTCCCTCTGCGAAGGGCCTATCTATTTAGTTTTATGTTGAGTCATCCTCCTCTTATTAAAAAGCACCAGTTGGAGAGCACCACTGTCATTTGCATTCATTACTGTTAGTTTACATTGAGTATGACTTGACTGGATCTCTTTTACCATGAATTACAATGTCTAGTCAGTCCTTGATCTTTAAAGGTGCTCTGCATTTATGTTTTATGGTCTTAGAAAGGGCTAGCGAGATACCATCTTGTTATATCATATTATGATTGTTTTGAGAAAGTGTTGTCTTCCGAGATTTATTATTATTGCTCGCTAGTTGATTATGCCATTGATATGAGTAAACATGAGACTTAAGCGTTATTGTGAATATGGTTACTTTATAAACTTTGCTGAAAACCTGAATGCTTGCTTTACATATTTACAACAACAAGAGCAAACATAGTTTGTAAAAGTTTTTTCTTTATCACTTTCAGTTTATCAACTGAATTGCTTGAGGACAAGCAAAGGTTTAAGCTTGGGGGAGTTGATACGTCTCCATCGTATCTACTTTTCCAAACACTTTTGCCCTTGTTTTGAACTCTAACTTGCATGATTTGAATGGAACTAACCTGGACTGACGCTGTTTTCAGCAGAATTGCCATGGTGTTATTTATGTGCAGAAACAAAAGTTCTCGGAATGACCTGAAACTCCACGGAGCGTATTTTTGGAAGTAATAAAAAATACTGGTAAAGGATCAAGGCCAGGGGGCCCACACCCTAGCCACGAGGGTGGAGGGCGCTCCTGCCCCCCTGGGCGCGCCCCTACCTCGTGGGCCCCCTGGAGCTCCTCCGACCTCAACTCCAACTCTATATATTCACTTTCGGGGAGAAAAAATAAAGGAGAAATATTCATCGCATTTTACGATACGGAGCCACCGCCAAGCCCTAAAACCTCTCGGGAGGGCTGATCTGGAGTCCGTTCGGGGCTCCGGAGAGGGGAATCCGTCGCCGTCGTCATCATCAACCATCCTCCATCACCAATTTCATGATGCTCACCGCCGTGCGTGAGTAATTCCATCGTAGGCTTGCTGGACGGTGATGGGTTGGATGAGATTTATCATGTAATCGAGTTAGTTTTGTTAGGGTTTGATCCCTAGTATCCACTATGTTGTGAGATTGATGTTGCTATGACTTTGCTATGCTTAATGCTTGTCGCTAGGGCCCGAGTGCCATCATTTCAGATCTGAACCTATTATGTTTTCATGAATATATGTGAGTTCTTGATCCTATCTTGCAAGTCTATAGTCACCTACTATGTGTTATGATCCGGCAACCCCGAAATGACAATAATCGGGACCACTCCCGGTGATGACCGTAGTTTGAGGAGTTCATGTATTCACTATGTGTTAATGCTTTGGTCCAGTACTCTATTAAAAGGAGGACTTAATATCCCTTAATTTCCGCTAGGACCCCGCTGCCACGGGAGCGTAGGACAAAAGATGCCATGCATGTCCTTTTCCATAAGCACATATGACTATATTCGGAATACATGCCTACATTACATTGATGAATTGGAGCTAGTTCTGTGTCACCCTAGGTTATGAATGTTACATGATGAACCGCATCTGGCATTATTCTATATCACCGATCCATTGCCTATGAGCTTTCCATATATTGTTCTTCGCTTATTTACTTTTCCATTGCTATTGTTACAATCACTACAAAATACCAAAAACATTACTTTTGCTATCATTACCATTTGCTACCGTTACCACTACTATCTTATTACTTTGCTACTAAATACTTTGCTGCAGATATTAAGCTTCCAGGTGTGGTTGAATTGACAACTCAGCTACTAATACCTGAGAATATTCTTTGGCTCCCCTTGTGTCAAATCAATAAATTTGGGTGGAATACTCTACCCTCGAAAACTGTTGCAATCTCCTATACTTGTGGGTTATCAAGTGCTCCTGTTGGCTCTTCTAGGAGTCGACCGACGTCACACTCTTCGCATTCCAACCTTCCTTTGACGGCAACAGAGGCAATGGGGCGAGCATAGATGTTGATGGACTTCCCTCCAGTGGCCAACAAGATGGATGAATGAAGAGCTACTACACGGAGTTTGATCAAGTTCTCTGATGTAAATAGGTCCTAGTTAATGGAGACCTTGCGGCATAGGCCAGCTATGCCCGCACCTCAAACCAAGGGTCGTGTGGCAGGCGGCGCAGCCACAGTGCAATCGCCTCCTCAGCAACAACCTCAGTGGCAACACTGGAAATTGTAGCGGACCCATCAGGACGCATAGCTCAATGATGCGTTGATGGCTTCTTCAGATCCCGCAGACACAGCGACATCAGAGGGAAGTGTTGCTGGTCACACGAGCGGAAGACACTCACACTACCATCCAACGACGCCTGGAGGCACGTCGTCAATCCAACGAGCGCAACGGTTCAGTCGGCGATGAGGTAGTGCCTTTATTGGTGGGTACTTACCGCACAAGGTCGGGTACCCCGCCTTCACATGTAAGATGTGGCAAGTCCATTGGCCGTCCGTCTGCGTGTTTAGACCCGAGGTCCTGAAAAAGTACAATGGTAGTCAAAACCCGCCATAGTTCTTGGGTATTTACACAATTGCAGTACAAGCTGCCGGGGAAAGGGATGAGAAAGTACTAGCCAAATACTTCCCATTGGTGCTTAAGCCCAACATGAGGTCCTGGTTGATGAACCTACCAGAGAACTCCATTTCTTTGTGGTATGATCTTTGCAATGAGTTTGTTTGTGCCTTTACCGAGGGACAGAAGGTCTAGGGGTACACAGCGATTTGCAAGCGATCCCACAGAAGGAAGGAGAGGATCTGCGCAAGTACAACTAGAGATTCAGTCGCATGCATCGTAGTATACCGGATATCCATCCTACAGTTGTGATTTTCTCATTCCACACGAATGTGCGCAATCGCAAGATGAGGGAGATGATGCATATTCGGTTGCCAAAGACCGTTAACGAGCTCTACACCTTGGCGGACAAGTGCGCACATGCACAGGAAGGAAGAAGGCTTCCCGGGGAGGAGGCTAATGTCAAAGTCGACTCTGATGATGATGATGTGGTCACTCCCAAAAATAAAGGTCGAAGACACAACAAGAAGCGCAAAGACAAGTCAGTTATGGCCATAGAAGGATCCAGCAACTCTAGCCCCATGAAGAAACCCAAAACAGAGAGTACCGGCAAGGAAGCGGATACATGCCTTGATTGCCAGGTTGCCATGGCAGGAGAGAAAGCTGGCAAGTCCAACAGACCGTACTGCAAGATCCACCGTACCAAGGGCCAAGACCTTCAGGAGTGCCACCAAGTTGAGCAGCTGGTTGAGAAACAGAAAGTTGAGTATGAGAAGCGGGACAAGGAGAAGGGCCAAGACAGTACAGGTAGGTCCGGCAAGAAGGGTCGCGGTGCTCAAGGCAGGCACCATGGCAACACCGGCCAGAAGAAAGAAAAGCCCGCCAGGGGCAGAGAGAAGAAAGAAGAAGATGAAGGAAGTGATGAGGAAGGTGACGAAGAATCCAACGAGCATGAATTCCAGAAGGGAACAAAGGCCATGTGCATTGACGGAGGTGCATCCTTGCACTCCTCTCACCGCCAACTCAAGAAGTGGGCACGGTATGTTAATGCGGCAGAGCCGACAATGGATGCACAAAATCCCCTCAAGTGGTCTCACACACCTATTATTTTCGAAGCTACGGATCACCCTTATCACACAACTACGGTCGGGTGCTTGCCGTTATTGGTCTCACCAACAATACACAACCTCAAGGTCACAAAAATATTAGTTAACGGTGTGGCCGGCTTGAACCTGATCTCCCCTGAGGTGATTGAGAGGCTGCAAATCCCCGAGGAAGAGCTCCAAAAAACAGGGGCGTTGCAAGGAATCAATCCAGGATAGAGCCAACCTAAGGGAAAGATCATGC
>NC_041390.1:314327383-314336845 GCF_002162155.2 Triticum dicoccoides | reverse complement strand
GGGCTAAATTACATAACAGAGAAGGTTGTGGTTGATGTTGTTAAGATCCCTTTGCCGTTCAATGGAATTCTTGGTCGCCCAGCCTTGGCCACATTCATGGCAGCATCACAGTATGCTTACAACACATTGAAGATGCCAGGGCCCATGGGTGTCATCTCCATCAACTCCGATAAGAAAGATGTAGTCATTTGTATGGACAAACTCAATAGGGGAGGTCGCAGCGGAAACCGACAAGGTAATAGCTCCCGCCAAGCCAAATAATAGCAAAACACCCGGCAAGACATCCAGCGAGACTTCTGGGAAGCGCGCCTCCTCGGAGTGCTACGCACCATCGAGGACTTTCCAGAAAGCTCTGCTGGCAAGAGATCCAAGGCCACTCCACCCGCGATAAAGAAGGTACCGACAAGGGAGGATGGCACTGGTGATACTTTCACTGCCAGTGCCACCCTAGACAGCAAATAGGAAAGAGTGCTCATTGCATTCCTGTGAGCTAATGTAGATGTGTTTGCATGGCAACCATCTGACATCCCCGGAGTTCCCAGGGAGTTAATTGAGCACCACCTTCTTATCTACCTCCATGCTCGGCCTATCAAGCAGAAGGTCAGGAAGCAAGCTTTGGAATGACGACAATTTATAGCAGAAGAGATGAAGAAACTCGAGGCATCTGGCTTGGTCAGACGAGTGCTACATCCAACCTGGTTGGCAAATCCGTTTTTTGTGCGCAAGACGAATGGGAAATGTAGACTTTGTATTGATTACACTGATCTCAACAAAGGATTCCCAAAGGATCCTTTCCCCTTGCTGCGCATCGACCAGATTGTGGACTCCACTGTCGGCCATGATCTGCTTCCGTTTCTTGACGCCTACTCTGGATATCACCATATATTTATGTCAAAGGAAGATGAGGAGAAAACTACATTTATTACTCCATGTGGCATGTATTACTTTGTACGGGTGCCTTTCTAACTAAAGAGTGCGGGCTCAACATTCGCGAGGGTGGTTCGGATTGGTTTTGAACCACAATTGCATAGGAACCTCAAAGCCCACGTCGATGGTACTGTGGTCAAGACCAAGGAAAAGTCCAGCCTAATTGAAGATTTGGAGGAAACCTTTTCCAACTCGCGAAAGATCAACATGAAGCTCAACCTCGAGAAGTGTGTATTTGTTCTGCCCTCCAACAAGCTCCTTGGATTCTTTATATCTCAGCGTGGAATCGAGGCAAACCCCGACAAGATTAAGGCCATTGAACTTATCCAAGCACCCAAAACCGTCAAGGAGGTGAGTAGTCTTGCCGATTGTGCCGCGGCTTTGAGCAGGTTTATTTAAAGGTCTATTGAGCGCGCCTTGGCATTTTACAAGATGTTGAAAAAGGCAGGTCCAGTAAAATGGACTCCGGAAGCAGAAGCTGCGCTGCAACATTTGAAAAGATACATGTCCTCTGCGCCAGCTCTAGTCGCACCTAAACCGCAAGAGTCGTTGCTACTATACTTGGAGGCGATGAATCAAGTGGTTAGCCCTGCATTGATTGGGAAAAGGGAAGCCGGCGATATAGAAACAACGGTGACAGAGCTATACCGCGGTGAAGTAGCGTCTTCCCCGGAAAAGATAGATGTCGAGAAGGAAAAAGTGGTGCAAGAGAAGGTGATTGATCGGCAGGTTACATCAAAGAAGAAAATGGCGCAGCGGCCAGTATACTTTGTCAGCTCTCTCTTGTAGGGAGCTATATCGAGGTCTTCGGGTGTGCAGAAATTGCTCTTTGGCCTGCTCATGGCTTCAAGGAAGTTGCGCCACTATTTTCAAGCACATGAGATCATGGTGGTCACTCGCTTCCCGTTGTAGCGCATTTTGAGGAATCCGGAGGTGACTGGCAGAATAGTAGAGTGGGCATTGGAACTGTTAAGCTTTGCGCTCAAGTTTGAGAGTGCATCAACTATTCAGAGCAAAGCATTGGCTGAATTCATTGCAGAATGGACACCGACACCGGATGATGAGATCCAGGAATCAACCCTCCCAGACACAGAAACTTCAAAGAATTGGATCATGTACTTTGATGGTGCTTTCTCGCTGCAAGGCCTCAGTGCTGGAGTGTTATTTATGGCGCCCATCGAAGAGCATCTCAAGTACATGGTTCAAATGCATTCCCCCGTGAGGAAGCTACCAACAATACTACTGAGTATGATGGACTGCTTGTGGCCTCAGAATGGCGGTAGAGTTGGGAATCAAAAAGTTGATCATCAGTGGGGATTCAAAACTTGTGGTGAAGCAACTGAACAAGGATTACCAGAGCCCGTTGATGGAATCGTATGTGAATGAAGTGAGAAAGTTGGAAGAACACTTTGATGGTCTGCAAGCAGAGCACATCCCTCGTGCGGAAAATAGCATCGTTGATTAGCTATCAAAGTGTGCTGCCCAAAAGCTACCTGTGAAAGTATGGACTTTTGTTCTCCACTTGACTCGACCCACAGTAACCCCATCAACAAGAGACAAAAAGAGAAGGAATATAGGCACCGGTAAATACTTTCCGACATAGCTCATAGAAGCCGCCGGAAAAATAGTTGCTAGGAGCAGTAATGCGCCTGCCGGTGAGCAGCCGCTTCATGCAGAATCCCAGATTCTTGTTGATGAGATCAACACTCCCGCAGCCGAAGAAATGCCTTTAGTCCTTGTCATCGAGCCCCAAGCTCCGACATGGGCACAATAGATAGTTCAATTTCTCCAAACATGAGAACTTTCCGAAGAACAAGATCAAGCTGAGAAAGTAGCCCATCAGTCAAGTATGTACGAGTTTGTGGATAACATCCCGTGCAGAAAGAGACCAAACAGAGTGAAATTGAAGTGTATTACCCGGGAAGATGAACTGAAGTTCTTGGCAGAAATACATGGAGGCATATGTGGTTCTCACATTGGAGCAAGAATCATTGTCGGGAAGGCCTTCCGACAAGGCTTTTATTGGCCCACTGCCCTCCAAGATGCAATTGAGCTAGTAACAAGATGTGAAGCATGCCATTTCCATTCAAAGAGCATACATCAACCAGCGCAAGCCCTTCGAACGATTCCTCTCTCCTGGCCCTTTTCGGTTTGGGGGCTCGATATTTTCAGCCCTTCCCCCGTGCTACCGAGGGCTTTGAGTTCTTGTTCATCACCATCGACAAGTTCACAAAGTGGCCTGAAGTGGAGCCAGTGAGAAAGGTAACTACATAGTCAGCCGTCATGTTTTTCAAAGGATCGGTTTTCCAGTTTGGGATCCCAAACAGGATCATCACTGACAATGGCACACAACTCACGAGTTGCACCTTCATGCAATTTACCCAGAGCCATGGGAGGAAGGTATGATTTGCATCTATTGCTCATCCAAGGAGCAACGAGCAAGCGGAGAGGACAAATGTTGAAGTTTGTGCGGGCTTAAGACAAGAACTTTTGACAGATTGCACAAGTGCGGGAAGCGATGGATCGATGAGTTGCCGGTGGTTCTTTCGTCCCTCAGGACAACACCAAATTGAGCTACTGGCCAGACACCCTTCTCCCTAGTCCGTGGTCCAGAAGTGGTGCTCCCCACGGAACTCATATACGGGTCACCTCGAGTACTTGCCTATGATGAAGTAGAGCAAGAGCAGCTGCGGCATGATGATGTCGTGCTCCTTGCGGAAGATCATCTTCGGGCAGCTGTGCGTGTTGCATGCTCCCAGCAAGCCTTGCGTTGTTACCATAGCCGCAAGGTTCATGCCTAGAGCATTGAGGAAGGCGACCTTGTCCTTCGGCGTGTTCAGTCCGCCAAGGGTACAAACAAGTTGAAGCCAAAGTGGGAGGTCCCTTACCTGTTAGTACGAGTCACTAGACCCGACGCACTCCGTCTAGAGATCGAAGATGGCATTCGTGTGCAAAAATCATGGAATATTGAGCATCTTAGCAAGTTTTACCCGTAAGGCGTGGTTGCCAGGCCCTGCCCAGGCAACCTGTTTTGTACAAGGATATTCTCAAAAGGCTTGTAACCCTTTGTACAAAGCCAGGCCCGGACCCTGTGCATGTCTAAATAAAACCAAGTGTTTTATAAACTTGCATGCATGTTTATCTATATGCTATAGCATGATTTACATGTGATTACACTTGTTTAGATAAGATGATTAACATGTCGCCAAGTTCCCTCTGCTATCTCTTCTCTTCTTTCTTTTTCTATTAAAGACAGAAGGTTTCCTCACGAGCAATTTTCCCGGTGGAAGGATGGTGGCGTGCGTACTTGGACGTACGTCGCCCCCTTTTTCATCCAGATGATAAGTAGAACAACAAAGAAAGATAAGTCTAAAGTTTGTTTCATCTGAAATTTCTTGTCATTCCATATTATGTCTACGTATGAGAAATTTCCACATGAGGAGACCCTGCCGCAGCTTTCATTCGCGCTCTTATCCTTTCCTTGAGTCCCCTCGACAGGTGTCGATGCAACAAACCCTGGGTCTGTTTCCTAGACTATGCACATGCACAAGGACAAGATTACGAGCACCAAGATCAGATCGAAGCACAAAGGATCAGTTCTTCGGAGGAACAACGTGCAGATCTAGAGGATCAAGACTATCCAGAGAAGCAAGATATCGCTAAGGGAAAAACCTCCCTTGCCAAGCAGGTGAGCTTGGCAAGGAAGGGGTTACCCCGAAAGCAAGCTTTCGGATCATCCTGGCAAGCCTGCCGGGGCCTACGGGGGCGAACCACTCCACCGCACCACCTCACCACGACGCACGCCATCGATCAGTGCAGTGTCAAGCTCCAAGGTGCCCAAGTGGCTGCTATTCGCCTCATGGCAGACACTTCCTACAGAAAATGCCTCCAAGCAAAACCCGTCCTAAGACGTGTCAAGCAAGCAGGTAAGAAGCTGGCAAAGCAGCCCGGCAGGGACAGCAGGGAAAGTTATGATGTGACACGCGTTGAGCGGCGCTGTCGGTGTTTCGGGACCGGGGGTGCCCAGACTTGCCTGCCTATGGCCTATGGCATGGCTCCATCAGCGGCCATGTACGGCCCAGTTTGGCAGCAACACCACATGACCCTCGCGGGGGGCCAAGCCTCGCGAGGGGGGGGACGCCAAGACCTCCATGGGGGGTGGCCTCACTAGGCTGGCTCCTGAGGAGCGGAGATTTCAAGGCAAGGAGTACCTCGCGAGGTTCACATGACGTGAGCCATGACGACCAAGGCCAGGCGGGTGCCAGTGGGCGCAGTGTGCCAGTTTCCTCATTGGTGCTAAGGCGGCAAGTGTAGGTGCGGGATCCTGAGGAATCAAGCAAAGGTTTCCATATTGGTGCAACAAGACCAAGGCCGCTAGGACGACAGGACGGAGGTCATCGCGGAGCACACTACAGCGTCACCACCAAAGCCTTTGCAGGCAAAGACTACTTTTGTCAGGATAGCTTGTACTAGTTGTCTCCCTTCAAATTTGGCTGTTGTGGGAGCCCTTCCCGCCTAACATTTGGGAAGAAGACCAGGGCCACAATAAATAGTACTTAGCCACCACCATAGAGGGAGAGGATTGTAACACCCACGATGCGGCTATATCTCCCACGTGTTGGAGCACGACTTAGAGGCATAACCGCATTGTAGGCATGTTGCAAGAGGGGTAATCTTTACACATCCCATGTACTGAATAAGAAAGAGGTACAGAGTTGGCTTACAATCACCACTTCACAGAATACATAGAAATAGCATTACATCATCCAGATACAATCAAGGTCCGACTACGGAACCAAAATAAAAGTAGACCACCCCTAATTCTAGATCCCCGATCACCCAAACTGGGCTCCACTACTGATCAACTAAAACGAAACAACACAATGAACGAGATCTTCATCAAGCTCCTCCTTTAGATCGGTTGCGTCACCTGCACGAGTATCATCGGCACCTGCAACTGGTTGAAGTAATCTGTGAGTCATAGGGACTCAGCAATCTCACACCCTCGCAATCAAGACTATTTAAGCTTATGGGTAGGAAAGGTAGTGAGGTGGAGCTGCGGCACGCACTAGCATATATGGTGGATAACATACGCAAATAAGAGCGAGAAGAGAAGCAAAGCACGGACGTGAACTAGAAGTGATCAAGAAGTGATCCTGAAACTACTTACGTTCAAGCATAACTCCAAAGTCGTGTTCACTTCCCGGACTCCACCGAGAAGAGACCATCACGGCTACACACGCGGTTGATGCATTTTAGTTAAGTTAAGTGTCAAGTTTTCTACAACCGGACATTAACAAATTCCCATCTGCCCATAACCGCGGGCACGGCTTTCGAAAGTTCAAAACCCTGCAGGGGTGTCGCAACTTAGCCCATCACAAGCTCTCACGGTCGACGAAGGATATTCCTTCTCCCAGGAAGACCCGATCAGACTCGGAATCTCGGTTACAAGACATTTCGACAATGGTAAAACAAGAGTAGCAAAGCCACCTAGATGTGCCGACAAATCCCGATAGGAGCTGCACATATCTCGTTCTCAGGGCACACCGGATGAGACTAGCTACGAGTAAAGCCAACCCTCAAGTTTCCCCGAGGTGGCCCCGCAGGCAGCTCGGTTCGGACCAACACTCAGAGGAGCACTGGCCGGGGGAGGGGGGGTTAAAATAAGATGACCCTTGAGTGTGCAGAACCCAAGGGAAGGTATATGGTGGTAGGTAGGCAAATGGTAAAACCAAGGTTGGGCCTTGTTGGAGGAGTTTTATTCAAAGCGAACTGTCAAGGGGTTCCCATAACACCCAGCCGCGTAAGGAACGCAAAATCAAGGAACATAACACCGGTATGGCGGAAACTAGGGCGGCAAGAGTGGAACAAAACACCAGGCATAAGGCCGAGCCTTCCACCCTTTACCAAGTATATAGGTGCATTAAAGTAAACAATATATATAGTGATATCCCAAAAATAATCATGTCCAACAAGGAACAAACTTCATCTTCACCTGCAACTAGCAACGCTATAAGAGGGGCTGAGCAAAATCGGTAACTTAGCCAAACAACAGTTTGCTAGGAAGGTGGGTTAGAGGCTTGTCATGGCAATATGGGAGGCATGATATAGCAAGTGGTAGGTATCGTGGCATAGCAATAGAGCGAGCAACTAGCAAGAAAAGATAGAAGTGATTTCGAGGGTATGGTCATCTTGCCTGAAATCCCGCAAGGAAGAAGAACGAGTCCATGAAGAAGACAACCAGATGTAGTCGAACGGATCCTCACAACTCCGGAACGAAACCGAAGCTAACGCGAGAAGCAACCCGGAAAGAAGCAAACAACATAATAAGCAACCAACACATAATCATGGAATGATGCACAACCAAGTATGATGCATGTCCGGTTTAATGAGGGCATGGCATGGCACAATGCACAAACAACAGTACAAGTTAAGTGGAGCTCAATATGCAACGAGTTGCATTTTGACGGAACACCACATTCAAGTTATTTAGTTTGATCTCGTTTATGTACCCAACAATATTAAATGTTGTTTAACATGGCAAGGGGTGAAGCACAACAAAACTACCTATCTAGGCAAGTTTAAATGAGGCGGGAACAATAAGCAACAAGTCCGGAAAATCCTCATGTGCATATTTATGGATTTGGTACTGTTCTGCCCTAAACCATATTTTAGAGTTGTTTAACATGCAAAGTAGGGCTACCATGTTAAACTATGCATTTTTTTACCCCATTTACATATGAAGTTTATTTAAAACCGAGCTACGGTTATTAAGTTTTGAAATAATTCATTTTAGCATGGCATATATGCAAATTAATGCAAACAACAATTTCAAATATTTTTAACATGGATAAAATATGCATGATATGAAAGTAGAAAAAATCTAAGCATTTTACATATATGACATTTTTCATTTGGGTGCATGCACATATAGTTATTAGCAATACAAAAATAAAGGCATTTCTGTAAATATGCAATGCATTGGAAATTAACCAAAACCACAAGCAGGAAAAAAATATAACATGCACGGGCCCGAAGCATCACGCTGCAGCGGCCCAGATGAGGAATCGGCCCAAGTGGTTGTGTGCCAAAAGAAATGGAAAACAGGGCAAAAATTGGTGCGCCTGGGATTCGAACCAAGTATGATGCATGTCCGGTTTAATGAGGGCATGGCATGGCACAATGCACAAACAACACTACAAGTTAAGTGGAGCTCAATATGCAACGAGTTGCATTTTGACGGAACACCACATTCAAGTTATTTTGACGGAACCCAACAATATTAGAAACCCCAAACCCCATGGCTGGATAGTGGCTGCGCTAGCCACTGGGGTAGCTATGTGTTCGTGATGCAAAGGAAGATCAGCAGGGAATAAAGCATATGGACAACGCGGCCAGGACCCAAACTGAAGCGCGCACAAGGATCTCAGCGGCGACGACAGCGAGCAGGCATGGCGCATGCGGTGGATGCAGAGCTACGGCGGGCGTGCGGAAAGGTGGAGGGTGCTGCTACGTGAACCATGGAGCAACGGCGGGGCATCCGTGTGCATGTGTGGGTGTGCGCGGGTAGAAGCCTGCTTCCATGCCGCGAAGCACAGCAAGGTGCTGGCTGTGTTGGGTGATGCGAAGATGCGGGCGGGCTGCGCAAGCGCGGGACTTTACCTGCGGGTGATGCATTGCAGACCAGCGAGGCGAGCAGTGGCATGAGCATCAAAGCAAGCGGGCATGAGCGCACGCAAGAAGCAGAGAAAGTAGAGGAGCTGGCGCTGTGCATAGGGAGCGGCGGAGGAGCTTGTCGGAGCTGCTCGCCGGTGAGCGAATCGAGCGGCGGAGGCACGCGCAATACTCACAACAAGGAATCGCGCTCCCGCGTGTCACGCACGCCTCCAGATGATGAGAGGGCAACGTCGGCGATGAGGAAACAATAGCGGCAAGGTGGAACTTGGACCCGGTGACTCAAGGACCAAAACGGCGCGCTGCAAGAGGGAATCGGCTCCATGGAACAACGCGACCCTACTAAACACGCACGAGAAAACAAGGAGAGGTCGAAACACTCGCCGAAGACGAGGTTCGACGGAGGAGTGCTTGGGCCCGATGGGGACGGACGAAACAGGGCGCAAACGAAGGGGAAAACTGGTGGTGAGATGAGGCTGCTCACATAGAGGGGCTCAGAGGAGTCGATCGAGCTCGGGAACAATGGGACACGACGAAGTTGATCGGAGACGAGCACCTGCCGTAGATGAAGAAGATGAAGACGACGAGGAGGAACTTGGCGTTCCTCTGAACTATGAAGGAGATGAAGCAGAGGAAGAGGACGCCGAGGAACTTGGCGTCTCCAGCCTTGGATCGCAATGGGAATGGGGTCGTGGAGGAAGAAGGGGCCGACGTTGGAGCTCCTACGCCGGAGGAGAGCTCTGGCTCGCCTCGGCCATGGCGATCGGAAGCGAGGCAACAGGGCGCTTGGGTGCCATTACCTGCGCGGCAGCGGGGGAGAAGAGGGATAGGATGAATGGGAAACCCTAGGGGTTTCTATGG
>NC_041390.1:314321954-314327179 GCF_002162155.2 Triticum dicoccoides | reverse complement strand
TGGATGGCGAGGATGGAGTCGGCCTTGCCACGGCGGCCATGTGCGCCGAGGTGACCTGGAGTTACTGTGAGCGAGGGAGTTCTGCCAAGGAGGAAGAAAGGAGGAAGGAGAGAGGATGACATGTGGGGCCAGGGTGAAAATGTGTTACGTGGAGGTGGAATTACCAGAGGGGAGGTGGTTGGCGGGCTGTGGTGGTGCTGGACTGCGCTACGTTGGGCTGCTGCTTCTGCCTCTTTTCTATTTCTTCAAACAGAAATAAAAGGGCAAAAAGTATGGAGGGATTGGAGGGGGTTGAAGCTAGGAAGAAAATTAATATGATATACTGGAGATATGCACTATTTGAATAAATTGCTTTGGCCATTTTTAAGGATATAAAAATAATTCAAGTTTGAATTAAATTCAAACTTGATGCCATTTTTGAACCCAACCAAAACAAGTCCAAAATGGATGATACTTGACAGAGAGGTATAAGGCATGGAGTAAGATCATCAGGAAATAAATGAACATTAATGGAGGAGGGAATAATGTCACTTGCAAAAACATGAAGGAAGGAGGAAGGGAGAGGTGATGATACATGGGCATGGCTTGAGAGAGAGAGAGCAAGGGCTGATGCACACACAAGAAGAAAGTAACATGTAACATAAGGCTGAGTGCAATGCACATGATGCTCATGGCAACAACAGCGAATAACTGGAAGACACATCGCGCATCGGTCTCGGGGCATCACAACACTCCACCACTACGAGAGGATCTCGTCCCGAGATCTAGGATGGCAACGGAGGGTAAACGGAAGAGGAAGATAAGAGGTAAAACTAAGTTGCTTCTTTGACGAATGAGTGAAACCAAAGAACCTTGAGAGGTTAACCAATTGAAAGAAAGAATTCAACGGAGATGAACAAAGTTGAAAACACTCCGTTAGAAAAGAGAACAAATTCTGACAGCACTCCGGTTGGAAATGGAAGGCAATAATATGCACTTGGCAATATGAAAGCACTTGGATGAGACACCGGTTAGAAGAGGAATGATAGACACAACACTCCGGTTAAACAAGATAGAGAACGAATAAGAATGATATAAATTGGACAGCACTCCGAATGAGAAGGGAGGCAAAACTTGACAGAATGGGAAGAACTTGAAAAGAGGGGACGACACTCCGGCTGAATGGATAAGCAAAGGAAAGAACATGATCTTGACAAAACAAGATGATGGGGCGAAGAGAGTTACATCACAATGCCTTCAGAACAAATGAGTGAAATGAAAGAACGAAGAAGAGGACATCAACTTCCACCCTGAATGAACATGAAGGAGCCTTCCTGTGAAGAAGGGTTGAACAGAGTTGTTGGAAAATCAACAACAAAAGAATAAGCTTGTAGTGGGCTTATGGAAAACATCTCAAAATTATGAGGTGAAATTCTGCCACTAACGAAAACAACAGCTTGGATTTTATATGAGCAAGGAGATGAGTAGCTTATTTCACCAGGAGGATAAATGAAGAACTTGGGTCATTTATAAGCACCATAAATAGCGACAATCCTTATGGAAGGCTTTAGCTGAAATATAACCCAATATACTCCAATGAAGAGATTGATGTATTGAAAAGATGTCCTGAATGAACTGGAAATGATGGATTTAAGATATGTCACTCTTGAAAACTTGTGAATCATGAAACACGAAGGGAAAGTATCAACAATGACATAACACCACCTCAAAAGATAAGATAGAAAGAATTGCACTTTGGGATGCAGGATGAAGAATGCTTGAACTCCCCTGAAAAGAATCTTGATGAGCACTTCGAGAAGGAATTAAATCCTTTATGAACCATCATATAGAGCCTCCATGAAGAGCTCCGGTAATAAAAGAATGATCAAACGAAAGGAAAGAGAAGTTGAAAACACAAGGTGAATCCTTGCAATGATTTAGATGGAGCTTCGTGGTGATATAATTGGGAGATCTTGGAACTCCGAGAAAGAAAGATGAGCACTTGAAACCAAGAATTTTGATGAGCCTCCGGAATAAGAAATTAATCACTTGGATGAAACAAGTATAAGAATTACATTATGCTTGTTTGACATACTACTTATTCTCGTAGAAAAGATTAAGATAGATATATCGCAAACTTGAGAAGGTCTTCCACGAACCACCGGTAGGATTGAAGCAACGAATAAATTGATATGATAGACGAAGGAAGAGAAATCTTGAATGAACCACCATAAGAATTGAAAAAGAAAGTAGAAAAGATAAAGAAACGCCGGAAAGAATTAAAGAACGAATGAAGATACTTGGGGAATTTTAATCATGAGAACGAATAGATCATGAACTGACTAGAGAGTACTTGAGCGATGCACCGGTAAGGTTTGGAGAATGAGAGCTGAAAGCTAGAATTAATAATCCCGAAATGATGGACTCCAGAGAATCAAATTGAAAAGACTCATGAATTTCTCTGGAAGGATGAAAAGAATTGTCACAATTGAAAACAATTATGAGAGGATGGCATAAAGCTAGCACCAAGAATCTTCAAGAGAACGAACATGATTGCAGAGAAACTCTTCTTCGGTCTTCAACTTCGAGAATGATGACGAGAAACACCACCATGAATTGTTGAGATACTCCGGGATGACGAATAGAAAGGTTGAGCCAACGGTGAAAAGAATTTGACAGATCTTGGAGAAAAGGCATTTGCCTGATGATAACTCATTCTTACATCAAACTTTAGAAGATTTGAGAATAGCTCCGGTAAAATTAGAAGAGTCAAGTAAGATCCTGGGAAAAGACCTTGGGTTAGGGTCCACTCAAAAGAAACACCATTGAATGATTTAACAGATAGATTGCGCCGGTTGAGTTAAATGACTTGAATGAGATAACATTCTCGAAAGATCCTGAATGAATGAGAATAAACACTAGCATCTTCTGAGATATCTTCAGCACTCCAGAACAAATGAATAGCGAGAGGTGAATGATTAAGAATTGCACCGGCATGAGAAAAGCATTTGAAACGAGGGAAAAGGATATGATTAACAAAGCTTGAATTGAATCCACCGGAGGAGAAAAGAGAACAAGAATGATAAACACGAAACTCCGTTAGTATCTTCCTGAGAATCACCGGATATGAACATTGACGGAAAAGAATGGAGAGACTTCACATGAATAAAATGGATACTTGATTAAGAAATCTGAATCCTTGAAGAAAAAGGGTGGGAAAACAAAGACAACTTGGAGACGGATGAAACAAACACCGTTGACAAAAAATTTGAGTTGATCTTGCGGATGTTGAAAATGATCGGATCCACTTGAAGAGGAGCACACCGGTTTAGAAGAATTTGAGATGACAAACTCGATTATCATGAAGGATTGGTATTCACATAGGAGTATGAGAACACCGCTTAGGAAAGGTATGGAATCAACATTTGACTTCGAAGCAACTCGGATACCACAACTCAAAACAAAACAAAGGATTGGCTTCCAGAATAAGCCGGAAACAAACATATGATAGACCCCATATCGTATCATGTGTCTGTTGGAAGGATATCCTACGTGATACTTGAATTCCCACTTATAAACTCCCGGAACTTTATGGTTATGCAATCAGGTGTTGGGGATACAGGGGAAGCATAATATCTCACCCAAAACTAACAAATCCTACATCCAGCTGTATCCATCCTTCAACACATAACCAAGAAACCTTCAGAAAATCATTTACCTCAACCTTCGAAAAGCATCCATTATACGAGTTATGGCAATACTCCTGAACTCCCGCCCCAGTACTGGGTGGCGTCGAGGTTATCTCACCAACAACTGCATAAAAGAGATTTTCAATGTCGGCGAACTCAGGTATTCCAGAACTGCAACGATAAAATTGTGACATCAACACCTCGGAGCTCAACTACCCGGGACACTACCAAAACCCCTAAATGTCAGGAGGCACCAAGAACAATGTTCTCGTCACAAAACCATCGGAACAATTGCAAGATACCCGCGTGATCTTAAAAAATCATGAAATTTGAGAAGAGAAGGGTTAAAACTCTATGCTGGGAGGCCTCACCAGAGCGATGAAGGGACTGAGGAGTAAAAAGAATCCTACTCTCTGATATATATAATCCTAAAAGACTCAAAACATTTTTCGAGACTCAACAACGCAAGCGATTCGATCAAGCAGGGGGCACCTAAGTCGGGGAAGGCTCTGATTACCAACTTGTAACTCCCACGATGCGGCTATATCTCCCACTTGTCGGAGCACGACTTAGAGGCATAACCGCATTGTAGGCATGTCGCAAGAGGGGTAATCTTTACACATCCCATGTACTGAATAAGAAAGAGGTACAGAGTTGGCTTACAATCGCACTTCACACAATACATAAAAATAGCATTACATCATCCAGATACAATCAAGGTCCGACTACGGAACCAAAATAAAAGAAGACCACCCCTAATGCTAGATCCCCAATCGCCCCAACTGGGCTCCACTACTGATCAACTGAAACGAAACAGCACAATGAACGAGATCTTCATCAAGCTCCCCCTTGAGCTCGGTTGCATCACCTGCACGAGTATCAAAGGCACCTGCAACTGGTTGAAGTAATCTGTGAGTCATGGGGACTCAGCAATCTCACACCCTCGCGATCAAGACTATTTAAGCTTATGTGTAGGAAAATGTAGTGAGGTGGAGCTGCAGAATGCACTAGCATATATGGTGGCTAACATACGCAAATAAGAGCGAGAAGAGAAGCAAAGCACGGATGTGAACTAGAAGTGATCAAAAAGTGTTCCTGAAACTACTTACGTTCAAGCATAACTCCAAAGTCGTGTTCACTTCCCAGACTCCGCCGAGAAGAGACCATCACGGCTACACATGCGGTTGATGCATTTTAGTTAAGTTAAGCGTCAAGTTTTCTACAACCGGACATTAACAAATTCCCATCTGCCCATAACCGCGGGCACGGCTTTCAAAAGTTCAAAACCCTGCAGGGGTGTCCCAACTTAGCCCATCACAAGCTCTCACGGTCCACGAAGGACATTCCTTCTCCCAGGAAGACCCGATCAGACTCGGAATCCCGGTTACAAGACATTTCGACAATGGTAAAACAAGAGCAGCAAAGCCACCCAGATGTGCCGACAAATCCCGATAGGAGCTGCACATATCTCGTTCTCAGGGCACACCGGATGAGACTAGCTATGAGTAAAACCAACCCTCAAGTTCCCCCGAGGTGGCCCCGCAGGCAGCTCGGTTC
>NC_041390.1:314318364-314321724 GCF_002162155.2 Triticum dicoccoides | reverse complement strand
GGTGTTAAAATAAGATGACCCTTGAGTCCACAGAACCCAAGGGAAGGTATATGGTGGTAGGTAGGCAAATGGTAAAACCAAGGTTGGGCCTTGCTGGAGGAGTTTTATTCAAAGCGAACTGTCAAGGGGTTCCCATAACACCCAACCGCGTAAGGAACACAAAATAAAGGAACATAACACCGGTATGACGGAAACTAGGGCGACAAGAGTGGAACAAAACACCAGGCATAAGGCCGAGCCTTCCACCCTTTACCAAGTATATAGGTGCATTAAAGTAAACAATATATATAGTGATATCCCAAAAATAATCATGTTCCAACAAGGAACAAACTTCATCTTCACCTGCAACTAGCAACGCTATAAGAGGGGCTGAGCAAAAGCGGTAACTTAGCCAAACAACGGTTTGCTAGGAAGGTGTGTTAGAGGCTTGTCATGGCAATATGGGAGGCATGATATAGCAAGTGGTAGGTATCGCGGCATAGCAATAGAGCGAGCAACAAGCAAGCAAAGATAGAAGTGATTTCAAGGGTATGGTCATCTTGCCTGAAATCCCCCAAGGAAGAAGAACAAGGCCATGAAGAAGACAACCCGACATAGACGAACGGGTCCTCACAACTCCGGAACGAAACCGAAGCTAACGCGAGAAGCAACCCGGAAAGAAGCAAACAACATAATAAACAACCAACACATAATCATGACATGATGCACAACCAAGTATGATGCATGTCCGGTTTAATGAGGGCATGGCATGGCACAATGCACACACAACACTACAAGTTAAGTGGAGCTCAATATGCAACGAGTTGCATTTTGACGGAACACCACATTCAAGTTATTTAGTTTGATCTCGTTTATGTACCCAACAATATTAAATGTTGTTTAACATGGCAAGGGGTGAAGCACAACAAAACTACCTATCTAGGCAAGTTTAAATGAGGCCGGAACAACAAGCAACAAGTCCAGAAAATCCTCATGTGCATATTTATGGATTTGGTACTGTTCTGCCCTAAACCATATTTTAGAGTTGTTTAACATGCAAAGTAGGGCTACCATGTTAAACTATGCATTTTTCTACCCCATTTACATATAAAGTTTATTTAAAACCGAGCTACGGTTATTAAGTTATGAAATAATTCATTTTAGCATGGCATATATGCAAATTAATGCAAACAGCAATTTTAAATATTTTTAACATCGATAAAAGATGCATGTTATGCAAGTAGAGAAAATCTAAGCATTTTACATATATGACATTTTTCATTTGGCTGCATGCACATATAGTTATTAGCAATGCAAAAATAAAGGCATTTCTGTAAATATGCAATGCATTGGAAATTAACCAAAACCACAGGCAGGAAGAAAAATATAACATGCACGGGCCCGAAGCATCACGCTACAGCGGCCCAGATGAGGAATCGGCCCAAGTGGTTGTGTGCCAAAAGAAAATGGAAAACAGGGGACAAACTGGTGCGCCTGGGATTCGAACCCCAAAACCCATGGCTGGATAGTGGCTGCGCTAGCCACTAGGGTAGCTATGTGTTCATGATGCAAAGGAAGATCAGCAGAGAATAAAGCATATGGACAACACGGCCAGGACCCAAACTGAAGTGCACACAGGGATCTCAGCGGCGATGGCAGCAAGCAAGCATGGCGCATGTGGTGGATGCAGAGCTACGGCGGGCGTGCGGAAAGGTGGAGGGTGCTGCTATGCGAACCACGGAGCAACGGCGAGGCATGCACGTGCATGTGTGGTTGTGCGCAGGCAGAAGCCTGCTGCCATACCGCGAAGCACAACAAGACACTGGCTGTGTTGGGTGATGGGAAGATGCGGGTGGGCTGTGCGAGCACGGGACTTTACCCGGGGGTGATGCAGTGCAGACCAACAAGGCGAGCAGTGGCATGAGCATCGAAGCAAGCGGGCGTGAGTGCACGCAAGAAGCAGAGAAAGCAGAGGAGCTGGCGCTGTGCACAGGGAGCGGCGGAGGAGCTCGTCGGAGCTGCTCGCCGGTGACCGAATCAAGCGGCGGAGGCGCGTGCAATACTCAGAACAAGGAATCGTGCTCCCGCATGTCACGCACGCCTCCAGATGATGACAGGGCAACATCGGCGACGAGGAAACAATGGCGGCAATGTGGAGCTTGGACCCGATGACTCAAGGACCAAAACGGCGCGCTGCAAGAGGGAATCGGCTCCATGGAACGACACGACCCTACTGAACGCGCATGAGAAAATAAGGAGAGGTCGAAACACTCACCGGAGACGAGGTTCGACGGAGGAGCGCTTGGGCTCGATGGGGACGGATGAAATAGGGTGCAAACGAAGGGGAAAACTGGTGGTGAGATGAGGCTGCTCACATAGAGGGGCTCGGAGGATTCGATCGAGCTCGGGAACGATGGGGCACGACGAAGTTGACCGGTGAGGAGCACTTGCCGTAGATGAAGACGACAAGGAGGAACTTGGCGTTCCTCTGAACTGTGAAGGAGATGAAGCAGAGGAAGAGGACGCCGAGGAACTTGGCGTCTCCTGCCTTGGATCGCAGCGGGAACGGGGTCGTGGAGGAAGAAGGGGCCGGCTTTGGAGCTCCTACGCCGGAGGAGAGCTTCGCTCGCCTCTGCCATGGTAATCAGAAGTAAGGCAACAGGGCGCTTGCACTACAAAAAAAGACACATCCATGACATTTTGGGGCGAACAATTTTTTTTTCTGTCATACATATGACACTTCTATGACGATAATTGTGACAAAACCTGGTATCATCATAGATGTGGTGGGCTCCTACTTCTATGACAAAAAATCATGACAAAAAATGGGCTTTTCGTCCTGGGCGGGCCGGAGACGCAGCTGCATGACATTCTTTGGGCCGTCCATGACGGAAAAAACCATGGTAGAAGCGAGGGGGAGGAAAATTTCGGGGAGTTCCCGGTTACGGTGGGAGGTCGCGGGCCGAGCGATGCGCGTTTCTCTCGTACACGTACGCGCGTGTGTGCAAGGCGTTGGCTCTAACTGAACCCGAGCGAGGTGTTGGGCTCTAACTGAACCCGAGCGATTACACTGCAGGCTACGCGTTACTGAACCCGAGCGACCGATCGATGGTTGTTAACTGAAACCGATCGAGCGATTCCTTCGCTACTGCTGCTAACTGAAGCCGATCGATGGGATGAACAGTGAGTGTTGCGGGGGGGTTTGGATGAACAGTGAGCGGTGGCGTTGCCTCTGGATGAACAGGACCCCGTGGTGTGGTGGAGGGCTGGATGAACAGTAGACGATGGAGGGGTGCCCGTTGAGGGGTGGATGAACAGGACCCCGTGGTGTGGAGGGCTGGATGAACAGTAGACGGTGGAGGGGTGGTTGAACAGGACCCC
>NC_041390.1:314314718-314317935 GCF_002162155.2 Triticum dicoccoides | reverse complement strand
ATGAACAGTAGACGGTGGAGGGGTGGTTGAACAGTAGCCGGTGGAGTAGCGCGCGGTGGAGGCTGGATGAACAGGATCCCGTGGAGGCTGGAGGAGGTCAATGGTGGAGATGAACAGTATCTCGTGGAGTCCCGTTTTGCGGTACGCCACACCCCTCCCGATGAACAGGACCCCCGTTTCGACCGTAGCGCTCCAACACAAGTCCGTTTCGTCCGTTTTGCGGTACGCCACACCCCTCCCGATCAACAGGACTCCCGTTTCGACCGCAGGGGGTCCGTTTCCTCCGTTTTGCGGTACGCCAGACCCCTCCCGATGAACAGGATCCCGTTTCGAACATGGCCGGTCGAACAGAAGGCCGTTTCCTCCGTTCTGCGGTATGCCAGTCCTCGTTTCCATCGCCTGTTCCGTCCAAGCCCTCCCGATGAACACGACACATTCCATTGCCTCCCCATGAACATGACGCATTCCATTGCCTCCCATGAACACGATGACGACGACGCTGTTTCTCCATTTCGACCCAGCAATGTACACGAGCCCTGGCCGTATGTATGCGCGAGTAGACGTTCGAGACCCTGCCCGTATGTACACATACGTGGCCGTATTTTCTTTCTTGCACCCTGGCCGCTGTACGTACGTGTACATGCTACGTGCACACCTCTACTACGACACGTGCGCGCCTCTACTACAACACATGCGCGCCTCTACATCGACCAGAATGTACGTACACGTTCGTGACCAGAATGACAACGCTACGTACGCTTCCACCAGGTGGGTCCCAACTGTCAGGCACTTCCTTGCCTGCGAAGATGTAGCTGGTGGGTCCCAGCAGTCAGGGGGGCGAAATACGGTGGCCCGTCCGGTGGGTCCCACTGTCAGGTGGAGGAATTATTATTTTGCATGTAATAAGGAGGCACTTCCTTGCTGCGGCCGTGGACCCATATGTCAGCCTCTCCACGTACAGTCCACGTCCGATGGAAGCCGTTCCTTGACCACGTTGACCATGCCGCGCCGAGAGCACGAGGGCGGTGGATGACGGCGAGGCCTAGGAAGCGGACGACGCGGAGCCGGGGAAGACGCGACAGTGGATGCCCATGCATAGAGGAGTACGAGGGTTCACTGGTTCACTGCGGTGTGAGGCTGCCGTCGCCGCAGAATAACAGGGGGTGTGGGTGAGTAGAGGGATGGCCTGACCAGTGGTGGGAGTAGTAGGGGGCGGTGAGGCCTCCGCCGCATCGCAGCCGGCCACGGGAGGCATGAGCATGAGGCACGACCGGCGCTGGTTTGGGCGGCTGGAGCAAGAAGACCAGAGGTTGAAGAAGCACTACGGCCGTTGGATGGACATCGTTCGGTCACTGGAGCTAGAATCGTGCATATTGACTAAGTTGACAAAGCCCTCCGTCCCCGTCAACTTAGTAGGCCCACAAGTCAGCCTGCCACTATACTGGGTCCCAGCTAACAGGGGGAGTATTCATTTTTTTGTGCGTAATAAGGAGGCACTTCCTTGCATGCGAAGATATAGCTGGTGGGTCCGAGCTGTCAGCGGCAGTAATGTTTTTTTCGCGAAATACAGAGGCCCTTTCGGTGGGTCCCTGATGTCAGGTGGAGGAATCATTATTTTGCGCGTAATAAGGAGGCATTTCCTTGCGTGCGGCCATGGACCCAGCTGTCGGCCTCTCCACGTAAAGTCCACTTCAGATGCATGTGGTCGTTGACCACGTTGACCAGGCCGCGCCGAGAGCACTAGGGCGGTGGACGACGGCGAGGCCTAGGAAGGGAACGACACTGAGGCAGGGAAGACTCGACAGTTGTTTCCCACGCGGAGGGGAGTATGACTGTACGAGGGTTTACTGGTTCGTCCGCCGTCGCTGGAGAATAACAGCAGGTGTGGGTGAGTAGAGGGATGGCTAAGCCAGCGATGGGAGTACAGTGGGGCGGTGAGGCCTACGTGGCAGCAGAGCCGACCGCGGGGAGGAGGGAGCAGGCAGTCCCGCCAGCACCTGTTTGAGCCACCGGCGCCTATTCTCTCTTAAATCACAGTCGAGTGAGACATAGCCACACCATTAAACAGAGGCTCGGGCACCATTAATGGAGACCTTGGGAGAGAGGTGGAGGGCAGATGGAGGTCAAAGGGCTCTCCTCCCGATAAGCACGCGCAGGGGTCTGATCGCACGCCTCTCGTACTCAAATAGCTACCCTGCACGTCGCCTCCTAGCTAATAAAAAAGGGGACGCATGGCGGCACGTAAATGGTACTTGTAAGTAGAACGCCCACGGTTTCAATAATACTTGTGTTTCCGATTGTAACGTGACAGCACTGCTTCCAAAATGACTTTGTTGATTGTTAATGTGTTCGCCTTTGCAAATCGGACTGCAAATTTACCATAGCATGTTGGTGCCATGTCATGGCACCAAGCCAAGTTTCATTATTTTCATGCGTGTTTTGGATTTACATGAATTAAAAAACTAAGTTTCTCAATGTTTCCAACCCAGCCACGACGCCCAGAATTTTGAATTTCATTCCCATTTCTTGCATGGAACCTAGAAATTTACCCGAGGACACACATGTGATTTTTCAACCAACTTTGGTGCACTAGAACATGTGCTTGTATTTCAAAATTGAATTATGCACACAAAGGTGACACGTTCCCTCCCAAAACCACGAGCCTTCTTGAGAGAAGCTCCGATTTGCAAGAAGCTTATACCAAAATTTGTTCCTATTTGGCCAATTTTTTTACCACGGCATGGTACTACCATGACATGACACCATGCCAAGATTCATGATTTTAAAACCAACTTTCTCAATGTTATCGATCGAGCCACGATGCCTAGATGTTTGAATTTTATTCTCATTTTTTGCACGGGACCTACTCCCTCCTTCCATCTATATAGGGCCTAATGTGTTTTTCAAGACAACCTTTGACTATTGACAAGATTAATAGCACATGAGATGTATACTATGCAAATTATATTATTGGAAGCTCCTTTGACATACAAAATTGAAGGTATGCTTTGTGTAAGTTGCATGTCATATATTATTGCTCTAACGTTTGGTCAAAGTTAGCCTAGAAAAACGCATTAGGACCTATATGCATGAGAGGAGTCGACTTCGAGAGAACGTGTTTGTTTGAGAGACACCGAGGAAGACTACTATATATCGATGGTGCATGTAGGCGGGAATTAAACTATGGGATGGTCTTATTGGTTTCGGGGATATAGGG
>NC_041390.1:314277320-314314532 GCF_002162155.2 Triticum dicoccoides | reverse complement strand
GGGGAGGTATCTAGAAGGAGATTGTTAAGTGTGAGTGTGTGTTTTACCCACCTAGGTGGAAGTTATGTGCACAAAAGAGGAGAACGATTCGATGTGGCGTTCGGATTGAGGGTAATTAACTACGTATGGAGACATAGAGACCTTGAACGTGCATGTGTGAGAGGTATACATGTATACGTGGGATGTGTGCGCGTGCGCGCGCGCATGATCGAGATAAAACAAAGAAGACATAAGTCATAAGATCAACGACATGGGAGAGACGAATCGGTATGACAATATGCATGCATGTGAGAATGCATGGAAGAAGTCCCGACAATTGAGCATGTATTTTTGTCTTTAAGAGATAGTGACGTGGGCTGGAGCATGCATCTATGGCGAGCAGAGGGAGTGAGACGCAACGGTTGTGCAAAAGAGACCAACCTATAAATGCATATGTATGGAGAGACATATATAGTGCGAGTGATAGGAAGCAAGACTCCGTGTGAGAAAGAAATGTTGACGGAGAAACTACAGATAGATACAGAGATGGAGATGCTAGCTAGAGGGACATCCGCTAGTTTGGGTGTTGGAGATGACCGTTGGGTGGTTCAAAGGGTGAAGTTATATATGTGTGTGAGAGGGCACTTGACTGCATGTAGAGAGAAACATATGTAGTGTGCGTGATAGGAATCAATAGTGAGGGCGAGAAAGAAGGTTGATGGAGAAACAGATAAATAGAAAGATAAAGATGCTAGCTAGTGTGCGTTAGAGATACGAGTCGAGTGGATCAGAAGGCTGGGTTATGTGTGTGGGTGTGAGAGAGATAGAGATAGGGTGCGTGTGAGTCACATACAAACATATATCAGAGAGAAATGAGATCCAGAGAGACGGAGTTTTGTGTCCGCGAGAGAGAAAGATATTTCACAACGAGAGTGATAGCTAGAGAGACATACGAGGGAACGTAAGATATCTCTAGGGAGAGAGGGTGTGTGTGAGTGACATACAAGAGAACAATGGAGAAATATGAGACCCTAGGAGACAGAGTTTGTGTTTGTGTGTGAGAAAGAGATATTGATGAGGAAGAGTCGTAGGTTCTCATATCTAAGGAGCGAAAGACATCTCTGTATGAGGGGTGTGCCAGTGGCACACATGGGAATAGTAGAGAGAAATGAGACCCCGGGAGACAAAGTTTTGTGTTTGTGTGAGAGAAAGAGATTCCACATGGAGAATCATAGTTAGAGACACATAGCAGGCAGCGAGATATACTTAGAGAGAGATAGAGTGATGAAGGTCGAGGGAGAGAGTACCGTCAGTGTGTTACGAAGATAAAAGATCATTGTCGACATACAGGTAGCACGAGAGATACCTGAGAGACGATGAACGCGTATAGGTCCAGAGAGATAGTCCTATATAAGCATGAGTGATAGCTATATAAGACAAATATCTGGATTAAAGGGGATTCAAATATTTAAACTGGAGATCACGACATCGATAATATCATAACGCAAATTGGTGTATCAAACATGCATATTCATTTGAATTTGGGCACACGTGTAATGTTATATGCAATTACAAACAATGCATGGTTTATATGCAATTAATGTCTAAACGGGATTACACTATATGTTGCGTGTGTGAAACACATTATACATGTTTGAGAAGTAAAAAAAACCCGCATGAAACACACATTAATTGGAGAAAGTTAGCGAGGAATGCATACATTGGATTTCAACATAAAGTGGTTTCAAATATTTGAAAATCCAAATTGATGGATACAACCTTATGAATCTGAGATCATGCCATTTGTAAACCATATTTATGTATAAATGGTGTTGTGCTTTTGAAAGTATATATAAAAAATGATGTATATAGAATGTAATTCCAATTAAAAATGGATCCCGCCCGAAAAAGAATAGAATACAAACGGGATTCGAATTGAGTTGGCACGGTAAACGTGCACTCTGCAAAATTTGAACGAAGCGGGGAAAGTCGCAGTAACCACCCGGAACCAAAATTTGCGAGATGGAAATCACTGCTGCCTATCCCTGCCACGCAAAGCCTATATGCTGGATTTCTATAGGTTTCGATAGGGGTACGTTTGTAATTTCACCCAAACGTGACGTAACCGCCTCTTACCCGGATTCATACACGGTGGGCGCCAAAACACAGTGTGTCCTCGGCCGAAATCGACTCCCTCCCCGATTCATATTCATACACGGTGGGCGCCAAAAACAAACTCTTGTCGGCAAATATTCGGTGTATGCGAGATTACCGTCCTATCCCCGATCGACTAGTGTTGCTGTGATGTAGTAGAAATTTGAAATGGGGGCTAAGTTTGTAAATTTCCTCGCATTTGAGACAAGCGCGCCCTGAATACATGGTTCCCCCTTCCTCTCTACCTCCCTTTTCCCCATTCGTACTCCGTGGGCGCCAAAACACCCTCTCCACCCCACCCTCCTCCGTCCGCCACCGTCCGCCACCCCATCCACCGCCGTCCTCCTCCACCACGCCGGAGCTGATACCCCGACGCCGCCGTCCATTACAAGAGATCGACCTCTCTCATCCATGGCTTTGGACCAGGATCCTTGCACCCCGTGCTCTCGCTTCATCCCCGCCGTCGTCCACCTTGTCGGTGCCGCTCCTACGACCGTCTCGTGCACCGCGCCCCGCCGCCACCGTCTACCCTCCTAGATCTGCTTCCACGCCGCCGACAGCCATCGCTACCACAGCACCGTCAAATTCCCAGCAGATGCCTAAACGGCGCCACACTAGAGGCGGTACTCTTTCATATCTGCTCAACTTATTTATCGCAGCAAGAAAATAGATCGCCACTGCTTTACTCTGATTTCTTGTCTTGGTTGCGAAGTTGCCTTTGTCCGGTTTGCACCTTCAGATCTGCCATGGCACACTCAACACCATACTTGCAATGCTTATGGTTTTCCCTTTTATATTCCACACTAGTTAAATCACAGTAGACTAAATTTCAAAATTGGGTCAGTCGATTTTTCAGAGCTCCCGGAGTTCGCCGGTGCAATCGAAGGTGCTCGGGTGATTGCGGGGCCTCGCCAAACGAAGAAAACTCGACGCGGGTTGGGGTTGGGGTGGGGGTGGGGGTGGGGGTGGCGGAGGAACACAGGCGGTGGGGGCCGGTGGTCCGGCCGGCGGCCCGTGCGGTGTTTTGTATGGGAAGAATCAGAGACAAGGAAGAAGAAGGGTTAGGACGTAGGATCTTCATCCAACAGCCTGAAATGTCGAGAGACAACTAGGAGTTGCATTCTTAATGCGCTCTGGTTCATCATGTGTGGGCACTACGCAACCAACATTTTATTATCCAAAATCTGCTTGCTCTTCTTTACCATGTTCCTCTTCCGTTCTTCTTTAATATGTACTCTCTCCGTTCCTAAATACAAGTCTTTGTATAGATTCCACCATGGACTACATATGGAGAAAAATGATTGAATCTACACTCTAAAATGTACCTGGATACATCTGTATGTGATCCATAGTGGGAATCTCTACCAAGACTTATATTTTGGAACGGAGGGAGTATGATAGTAGTACAGTATGTTCCTTGTACTGAAGATGAGCAGGGACATTTGTAGTGTAGAGGTCTATACGGTCGGTTGTGATGGACACTTTGAGCCTCTTTGATTCATAGGATCTTGTAAACATAGGAATAGGATTTGTAGTGGCCTGCCCACTTGAATCCTATAAGAATAGCAAGGAAATGCGGGGAGCTATGTCGCCTTTGAGAGTTACATTGATATTAACAGTACCGCACCTTCACTTGAAGAGAGATGGTATCCGAAGCCTTTCTATCCGTACCGGCAATACTAGCACATATATTCCAGCAAGTTCCACTTTGCTGATTTTACTCTGATGCTTAAGGTTTTCCCGTTATATCTACACTATGATCTATGTAGCTACTTTGTGTCGCACTAGCAGCAGTCCACTCTTGAAGCTAAACACTACAATGACTTACAAAATTGGCACCAAGGCATTGAGTGCCATTCTGGATGCAATGAAACTCATACGCTCCCCACCTGTTGATTCTTGTTCAGAATATCATCCTAATGACTATTCTAACCTCGAGGAGTCAACGGCAGATGGCCTGTCCTGTTCACCCATCAAGGTGCCTGTTCTAATTTGGCAATGTTTTATTGATTGCGGGTATCTTGCATATGTTGTCTTGCATTTCTTCTACTTTGTTGCACCGCCATCTGCTTAGTTTACTCATCATATATGTCGAGATGCCATGCCCATCCATTATCAATACATATTCCATCTATCATCATACCATGTTTTCCACTCAAATGTTGTTCTTGTGCATCAGACATCAAAAGGAAGAGGGTGATTGCCGAACCTGAAGGAGCACCAGCAAAGTCCTTGAAAAACGTGGTGGTGCCGGAGAAATCAGACAACAACCCACTTATATTGGCTGTACAACCAATGACACAAAACGTAGGACCGACTCCAGCAGACTGTACCCATACTTCATGTAATGCCCCGTGACCGATGTGCCAGGTGTCGTGCAGTTATTCGTTGTTGTTGCCTTGTCATTGCTTGCGTGTCATGCATCTCATATCATGTCATCATGTGCATTGCATCCGCATACGTGTTCGTCTCATGCATTCGAGCATTTTTCCCGTTGTCCGTTTTGCATTCCGGCGCTTCGTTCTCCTCCGGTGGCCATTTCTAGGTTTCTTTCGTGTGTGGGGAATAAACATTTCCGGATTGGACCGAGACTTGCCAAGCGGCCTTGGTTTACTACCGGTAGACCACCTGTCAAGTTTCGTATCATTTGGACTTCGTTTGATACTCCAACGGTTAACCGAGGGACCGAAAAGGCCTCGTGTGTGTTGCAGCCCAACACCCCTCCAATTTGGCCCAAAACCCACCTAACTCTGCTACATCATCTAGAGCGTTCGATCACGATCGCGTGGCCGAAAACCGCACCTCATTTGGACTCTCCTAGCTCCCTCTACCTATATATATGTGCAACCCTCCGAAATTCGCGGTCTAACCCTAGCCTTCCCCTACCTCGTGCACCGGACACTTCTCCCCCCGCAGTCCGGACATGTCCGACCGCCGCCTCCGACGAATCACCGCCTGCCACGTCAGCGCGCCGCCCTCTCTCTCCTCCTCCCGCCGCCGCTGGCCCGCGGGGCCCGAGGCAGGCCCGCGCGGGCCCAGATCCGCCAGTCGCCGCGGTCGCCCGAGCGCCTTGCTCTCCCGCTCGCCGATGCGCCGCCGCACGCCGGAGATCGCCTTCACCGCACTGCCCGGCGTGCTCCGCCGCTGCCATGCAGCGTCGCCGCGCCGCCCAAGCCGGTCGCTGCCTCCTCCGACCGCGCCTCACCGGACTCCGACGATCCCCGCCGCCCTGGTCGCCGCCACCCCGACACCGCCTCGGCTCCCGTGCGCCTCCGGCGACCTCGCCGGACCCGGCCGCCGCCCTGGCTCAGATCCGGCCAGGTGGGATCAGATCCACCCGGCCCTCCAACCAGACGGCCTCGCCTCGCCCGGATCTCCTCGTCTCGGGTCCTCCTCGTCCCGGTTCCCGCGGGGTATAATTTCTTCCAAGTCCTAAATCGCAGATCCAAGTGCCTCTGTTCGAGACCACGTAACTTTGCATCCGTAGCTCCAATTCATGCATATAGCATATCAAAATGTTCATCTCAGAGAGTACATCATTTCATTCCATTGCATCATTTTCATTTGAGTTCATCTTGATGCCCGAAATGCTGTTAGAAGAGGGCTACTTGAGTTAATTGTCAGATCTGCTACTCTGTTTAGCACTTTTGTCTTTTTTGCCATGATTATTGTGTGCATGATATGCCCGTGAGTTCTACATACATTTTGTTAAGGGCTTTGTCATATTTCCAGATGTGCAACCCATGTATTTTTAGGATGTGTGTGGTGTCTAGTGCAAGCTTGCAAATTGGTGCACTTGCTAATTCTGTTTTCAGGGACTTAGTGATTTCACAAGTCCTGGAGCTGTTTATCTCATGTTGCCATATGTTCATGTTGTTTCCTAGTGATACATGCCTCTTTTTAGGATGATCAGTAAGGGAGTTTTGTTAACATTGTAGTGCTCTATCCATCCATGTCTTTTTTTGCAATTATGGAGCACCCTAACTTGAGTCAATCGAGCTCTACTTTTGCTACTTTGTGAATCTGGGCAGATTGTCAACTTGTTTGCAATTTTGCCGGTAATGTGGTAGTTAATCCGTGCATGCTATGCTATTGTTCTTGCCATGTCTTGCTTGCATTTTGTACTTTCTTTATGGGTGTATGCTTGTCTTGCCATGACTTGCACCGTAGTGAGTGCATCGAGCTCGTAAACATGCCTACTTGAGTTATATTTCAGCATGTGTCAGTTTTTCACTAAGTCTGAAAACTGATTATGTTTTTGCTATGTTCACATGCTTGCAATTGTATTTTCTGATCCCTTTTGGCTCAAGGTCACTAAGGGACTTTTGTTAAGCTCTTTGAGTAGCTCCATGCCTTGCTTTACTTTGCCATGTTCAGGTCATGTAGCATGTAGTTTTGTTGCTCCGAAGAGGGCTACCTGATCTGAAATTCCAGACAAGTGTTGATTTCACTAAGTCTGAGATATGTTTGGCATATGCATTTTTGCCATGCTTGTTTGAACCTGTTAATGGATGAATTGGCCGTAGCTCAGTGCTAGACTTTTGTTAAGCATCTTGTGTGCATCCCTGCCATGTATTTTGTTGTCATGTTTGAGTGCTGTAGCATGTTCATTTCTTTGCATTAAGATGCCTACTTGCTGTAAATCACAGACCGGTGTCATTTTTGAATCGCTTGCCATTTGCAAACCGTAACTCCGATTCCGGCGTTCTTTATATCGTTTTCAAGCGATTTCATATCATATTTCCAGTGGCACACTTGGATTTCCATGTTGAGGCCAGGTTCATGCATTTCCTGTCATATCTTGCATTTTGCATCCCGCATCGCATCCCGCATAGCATATCATCTTTGCATCGTGTTGTTTGAGTTTGCACGTGGTTGATTGTATCCTTGTTGCTTGTTTGTCTTGTTTGGGTAGAGCCGAGAGACGAGTTCACTAACGAGGAGCCCGTTGAGTTTGCTTTTGAGGATCCAGCCAACTCTGACAACTGTGCAGGCAAGATGATCATACCCTTGAAAACACTACTATCTTTGCTATGCTAGTTTGCTTGCTCTTTTGCTATGCCATTGCTATGATGCCTACCACTTGCTTTGAAGCCTCCCAATTGCCATGTCAAACCTCTAACCCACCATGTCCTAGCAAACCGTTGATTGGCTATGTTACCGCTTTGCTCAGCCCCTCTTATAGCGTTGCTAGTTGCAGGTGAAGATTGAAGGCCGTTCCTTGTTGGAACATTTATTTACTTGTTGGGATATCATTATTTATCTTGTTATCTTAATGCATATATGTACTTGGTAAAGGGTGGAAGGCTCGGCCTCTCGCCTAGTGTTTTCTTCCACTCTTGCCGCCCTAGTTTCCGTCATATCGGTGTTATGTTCCCGGATTTTGCGTTCCTTCCGCGGTTGGGTTATAATGGGAACCCCTTAATAGTTCGCCTTGTTTAAAGCTTTTGCAGCAATGCCCAACATTGGTCTTACCATTCGCCACCTAGCCTTTTCTTTCCCTTGGGTTCTGCAGACTCAAGGGTCATCTTATTTTACCCCCCCGGGCCAGTGCTCCTCTGAGTGTTGGTCCAACCGAGCGCTGTCCGGGGCTACCAGGGGCAACTCTGGGCTGGACTACCCGACGTCTGGCTCATCTGAGTGTGCCCTGAGAACGAGATATGTGCAGCTCCTATCGGGATTTGTCGGCACATTCGGGCGGTGTTGCTGGTCTTGTTTTAACCTATCGAAGTGTCTTGAATTACCGAGATACCGAGTCTGATCGGAACGTCTTGGGAGGAGGTCTATTCCTTCATTGACCGTGAGGGCTTGTCATGGGCTAAGTTGGGACTCCCCTGTTGGGATTGAACTTTCGAAAGCCGTGCCCGCGGTTATGGGCAGATGGGAATTTGTTAATGTCCGGTTGTAGATAACTTGAACCTTAACTTAATTAAAATGAATCAACTGAGTGTGTTACCGTGATGGCCTCTTCTCGGCGGAGTCCGGGAAGTGGACACGGTGTTGGAGTAATGTTTGCGCAGGTTGCTCTCTAGTTTCTCGCTCGCGCTTTGCCTCCTCTTCTCGCTCTCTTTTGCGAATAAGCTAGCCACCATATTTGCTAGTCGCTTTCTGTAGCTCCACACATATTTTACCTTGCCTTACCTATAAGCTTAAATAGTCTTGATCGCGAGGGTGCGAGATTGCTGAGTCCCTGTGGCTCATAGTTTACTATTACACCAGATGCAGGGCCTGATGATTCCGCTCCAGGAGACGCGTATGAGCTCAAGTGGGAGTTCGACGAAGACTCTCAATGTTACTATGTTTCCTTTCCCGATGATCAGTAGTGGTGCCCAGTTGGGGGTGATTGGGACCGTGTCGCATGTTGGGTTCTCTTTTATTTTGGCGCCGTAGTCGGGCCATGAGTGTTTGGATGATGTAATGTTATTTATGTACTTGATTGACGTGGCGAGTGTAAGCCAACTATGTTATCTCCCCTTTATTATTTATATTACATGGGATGTTGTGAAGATTGCCTAACTTGCGGCATATGCCTTCAATGCGATTATGTCTCTAAGTCGTGCCTCGACACGTGGGAGCTATAGTCGCATCGAGGGTGTTACACTTCACTGGCCACACCACTAGCCCCATCACATAGGACCTGCACTCCAGCAAAAGGTATACCGATTTCATTTGCCATAGCACTAGCTGTACCATAGAAAAATCCCACTCCTGCAAAAAGTACAACAAGTCCACTGGCCGAAGACCTATCCCAACTGCAGAGCCGGCCAATTCCTGCAGATTGGAACCCCATTCCATTTATTCCCAGTTTAAAAGACAATGCTTTCAATGTTGTTAGGGACTACGTGCATATATTCCCATCATTGGAAGATTATTGTGAAAACAAACACCATTTTCACATCTTCCTGTTCAACTTACGTGTAAGTGCTATTATTCATGGTTATTATTTTCCTGTTTTCTGCTGATTGAACACATCAATGATTTACATTACATTGTTGTAACTAGGTGAGGGTCAATCTGGATAGTCATGACGAGCAAAGCTTGGTTGTGCTGTTCAAGGAAGCATTGCAGCAGTATCGGTGTTACCTGAGGAAATCACACTTTGATGGCAAGTCTATAAACGAATTTCCGGTGAAGTCTCCTGTGCTAAATTTAGAAGACATTGAATGGAAAAACCTTGTTATGCACTGGTCTCGTTCCCAGGATGAGGTACTGTCTATGAAATCACATGACAATTTGAACTTCTACTTTCCGCATGTCCCTTACGGATCTTTTTTGCAGGAAATCTGCTCGAAGAAGAATTCCGGTTTGACAAGAACGACAGGATATCACAAATATGCTGCCCGCTGCTTTGCTCTTGTTAGTACCTGTTGTCCTGTATCATTGTACTTGCATACATACCTGGTTCATTATGTGACAGCAGTATGCATGATAGCTTGCTTATCAATTGTTCATAAAGTTTGCATCAAATTTAAGTTTATTTTTGGTGTTTGCATCAAATTGCTTGTTTAAAGTTTATTATATGTAGTTCATAAACAAAAGTTCGTCCTTTCTCAATTTAAGTTTTCAGTTGTACAACCAAGTTCCTTCTTCATACCATGTAAATTAAACTATATAGAGCAAGTGATCTTCTTTTGCACTGCATGTATGCTTCTGTTCTTCATCTGTAATCCAGTGGTGTGGTGAACCTACCCACTACAGCACAATGCCATATTCTGCAATGTCTTAACTATGAAAAATGTCATATCATTCTACTATTATTTAAATCGTCTCTTTATTTGCCAATCTGAAATGGTATAAATTGACATCACACTAACCATTGATACTTATGAGTTCTTGATCTGTAATCCAGTGGTGTCTTGAAGCTGCCAACTCCTTCACAATGTCATTTCCTGCCATGTCTTGACCTGAACAATACCATATTGTGTTAGTGCAAATTTAAACTGTGTCACTTTATTCGTCAGTAAGAAATGTGATGAATTGTCAGCACTGATACTTTTATGTGCAAAACCTGTCATTTGTCTGCTTGTTTATCTTTCAGAGTGAGGAAGATATAAGTGTTGAACAAGCGCAGTCTCATCATCTTGCTCAGCTGCTTGCGCTGCAGCTCCCCAGCAGGGCTAACCTTTCTTGAACTCTATTGAAGTGCTGTCAGTTTTGTATATTATTTTGTCGGTGTGTTTATTTGCACTGGTGGTGATCTTTGATGCCCAGTGTATGTAATCTGTTGTCTGCTTGTGCTTTATTATCATAGTGGCGAACTTTGATGCCCAGTGGATGTAATATGCCGTAATTTCTTTGTTGTATAGTATAGGTTTTTTCTTATTCACGATGCTACAGTTATTTTACTGTATATATATATATCCTGTCTTCGCAGTAAACCAGACAAACCATAAAATTACGGTACATAATTGGGCCGTCATGCAATCACGATGTAGGTTGGGCCTGAAACGTGTTGATCAGCTCACGGGCCGGCAGCAGCCCGAAATGAACCCCGACCCATGATTGCGCGAATCAAATCACGGGCTTTTAACAGGCCGAAAAATTGTCTCGGTCCTTGTTTGGCCCAATCAGATATCGGCTGCAAGCAGGCCGGATGCAAACCGGGCCGTAGTTAGGCCCAACTATATGACGGGCTTTTAGCAGGCTGAAATTAATATAGGGCCGAAATGTTAAACGGGCCCTTAACATGCCAAAACTAATATTAGGCCGAATTACTAAGTGGGCCTTTAGCAAGTGGGCCCAAAAGATAGTGTCCAGTTGACGGGCCGAATCTAATATGGGCCATAATTAGGCCCAAAACCTCTTAAAGGGCCGGACCTGATCTGGGCCGTAATTTGGCCCAGAACGTGGTAGGCCTTTAACGGGCCGGATCTCATATGGGCCACTATTAGGCCCGGAGCATGACAGACCATTAATAGACCGTATCAAATATGGGCCGGCATTTGGCCCAAAACATGGCAGCCAGTTAACGGGCCGGCCTACTAGGGTCCTCAAAATCTTGTGGGCCTACAGCTGGGCCGGCCCTTTATGTCGGCGAAATCTCGTGGGCCTTTAGCTGGGCTGGCCCATTATGATCTACAAGAATTTTGTGGGCCTTTACCTGGGCCGGCCTATTATGGCACACAAAAATCTTATGGGCCTGTACCTGGGCGACCCATTATGGCCTGCGGAATCTTGTGGGCTTTTAGCTGGGCCAGCCCATTATGGTCCGCAAAATCTCATGGGCCTTTAGCTGGGCCAGCCCATTATGGTCCGCAAAATCTTGTGGGCCTTTAGTTGGGCCGGCCCATTTAAACTTGTTGGGCCGTGCCACGTGTCGACGTATCATAGGCGCCTTCTGTCTAGTGAGTGGATGGCATCTGTCCCGACGATGACCCGACACATGTTTCCTCTAACCAATGATGATTTTACACGTGGAAAATCCCCATTGGTCGGGGCTGTTAACGGGTTATCGGATCCAAAACCCGACCCGATAGCTTAACGACGTTCCGTGACGGTGGATGCCACGTATCGGTCACCCTTGACGAAAGCACTTCTGTGACGCGCGATTTATCGTCATGGAAGTGGACACTTCCGTGATGATAATTTTGGTAATGTCATGGAACACTTCTACGACAGCACAGGTATGACTATCTTGATTCTGTCATAAATTTGTCATGGATGTACATGCATGACAAAAAAGCGACCTACTGTGACAAACACGTATCATCACGGAAGTGTATTTTTTTGTAGTGTTGGGTGCCATTACCTGCGCGACGGCGGGGGAGAAGAGGGAGAGGAGGAATGGGAAACCCTAGGGGTTGCTACGGGGGTTAAATAGGGGGTGGATGGCGAGGATGGAGTCGGCCTTGCCACGGCGGCCATGTGCGCCGAGGTGACCTGGAGTTACTGTGAGCGAGGGAGTTCTGCCAAGGAGGAAGAAAGGAGGAAGGAGAGAGGATGACATGTGGGGCCAGGGTGAAAATGTGTTACGTGGAGGTGGAATTACCAGAGGGGAGGTGGTTGGCGGGCTGTGGTGGTGCTGGACTGCGCTACGTTGGGCTGCTGCTTCTGCCTCTTTTCTATTTCTTCAAACAGAAATAAAAGGGCAAAAAGTACGGAGGGATTGGAGGGGGTTGAAGCTAGGAAGAAAATTAATATGATATACTGGAGATATGCACTATTTGAATAAATTGCTTTGGACATTTTTAAGGATATAAAAATAATTCAAGTTTGAATTAAATTCAAACTTGATGCCACTTTTGAACCCAACCAAAACAAGTCCAAAATGGATGATACTTGACAAAGAGGTATAAGGCATGGAGTAAGATCATCAGGAAATAAATGAACATTAATGGAGGAGGGACTAATGTCACTTGCAAAAACATGAAGGAAGGAGGAAGGGAGAGGTGATGATACATGGGCATGGCTTGAGAGAGAGAGAGCAAGGGCTGATGCACACAAGGATCTCAGCAGCGACGGCAGCGAGCAGGCATGGCGCATGCGGTGGATGCAGAGCTACGGCGGGCGTGCGGAAAGGTGGAGGGTGCTGCTACACGAACCACGGAGCAACAACGGGGCATCCGTGTGCATGTGTGGGTGTGCGCGGGTAGAAGCCTGCTTCCATGCCGCGAAGCACAGCAAGGTGCTGGCTGTGTTGGGTGATGCGAAGATGCGGGCAGGCTGTGCAAGCGCGGGACTTTACCTGCGGGTGATGCAGTGCAGACCCGCAAGGCGAGCAGTGGCATGAGCATCAAAGCAAGCGGGCGTGAGCGCACGCAAGAAGCAGAGAAAGTAGAGGAGCTGGCGCTGTGCATAGGGAGCGGCGGAGGAGCTCGTCGGAGCTGCTCGCCGGTGACCGAATCGAGCAGCGGAGGTACGCGCAATACTCACAACAAGGAATCGCGCTCCCGCGTGTCACGCACGCCTCCAGATGATGAGAGGGCAACGTCGGCGATGAGGAAACAATAGCGGCAAGGTGGAACTTGGACCCGGTGACTCAAGGACCAAAACGGCGCGCTGTAAGAGGGAATCAGCTCCATGGAACAACGCGACCCTACTGAACACGCACGAGAAAACAAGGAGAGGTCGAAACACTCGCCGAAGACGAGGTTCGACGGAGGAGTGCTTGGGCCCGATGGGGACGGACGAAACAGGGCGCAAACGAAGGGGAAAACTGGTGGTGAGATGAGGCTGCTCACATAGAGGGGCTCAGAGGAGTCGATCGAGCTCGGGAACGATGGGACACGACGAAGTTGATCGGAGACGAGCACCTGCCGTAGATGAAGAAGATGAAGACGACGAGGAGGAACTTGGCGTTCCTCTGAACTATGAAGGAGATGAAGCAGAGGAAGAGGACGCCGAGGAACTTGGCGTCTCCAGCCTTGGATCGCAACGGGAACGGGGTCGTCGAGGAAGAAGGGGCCAACGTTGGAGCTCCTATGCCGGAGGAGAGCTCTGGCTCGCCTCGGCCATGGCGATCGGAAGCGAGGCAACAGGGCGCTTGGGTGCCATTACCTGCGCGGCAGCGGGGGAGAAGAGGGATAGGAGGAATGGGAAACCCTAGGGGTTTCTATGGAAGTTAAATAGGGGGGGGGTTGGATGGCGAGGATGGAGTCGGCCTTGCCACGGCGGCCATGTGCGCCGAGGTGACCTGGAGTTACTGTGAGCGAGGGAGTTCTGCCAAGGAGGAAGAAAGGAGGAAGGAGAGAGGATGACATGTGGGGCCAGGGTGAAAATGTGTTACGTGGAGGTGGAATTACCAGAGGGGAGGTGGTTGGCGGGCTGTGGTGGTGCTGGACTGCGCTACGTTGGGCTGCTGCTTCTGCCTCTTTTCTATTTCTTCAAACAGAAATAAAAGGGCAAAAAGTACGGAGGGATTGGAGGGGGTTGAAGCTAGGAAGAAAATTAATATGATATACTGGAGATATGCACTATTTGAATAAATTGCTTTGGCCATTTTTAAGGATATAAAAATAATTCAAGTTTGAAGTAAATTCAAACTTGATGCCATTTTTGAACCCAACCAAAACAAGTCCAAAATGGATGATACTTGACAGAGAGGTATAAGGCATGGAGTAAGATCATCAGGAAATAAATGAACATTAATGGAGGAGGGAATAATGTCACTTGCAAAAACATGAAGGAAGGAGGAAGGGAGAGGTGATGATACATGGGCATGGCTTGAGATAGAGAGAGAGAGAGCAAGGGCTGATGCACACACAAGAAGAAAGTAACATGTAACATAAGGCTGAGTGCAATGCACATGACGCTCATGGCAACAACAGCGAATAACTAGAAGACACCTGGCGCATTGGTCTCGGGGCGTCACAAGGATCATTCGGACCATCCCCACACCCACCAGCTCATCGAGCTCAAGAACACCTCACCTCCTATGGCTGTTTGTCCACTATACTAGCTAATCCTCAGCCCTCAAGGCAATCCACCACAAAGCTGGAGTAGGGTATTACACCGCAAGGTGGCCCGAAGCAGGATAAATCTCTGTTTTTCTTGTTCTTTGGGTTCGTTGAGCTAGGCCGTGGGATCATTAGCGAGCGAGCTAGGGAGAGAGTGTTCTTCGTGCGCACCCTAGTGTTCAAACCCCTCAAGGGTCTGTAGAGCCCTGAATCCAACATTTGGCACGCCAGGTAGGGGTGCGTCGAAGCTTCGTCTCTCCATCCGCTCCGCCCGCTTCGTTCCCCAGTTACACCCTCATGGCGAGCGGTGCTCCTTCATTTGGGCGGACAGGCACGCACGAAGGCGCTGTGGGGCTCCGAGCCTTCACCCCTACCTTGCGGCAGGTACGGTGGCCGCGCAATTTCAAGCCGGAGATGCCACCTCGCTATGATGGCTCGATGGACCCGGCAAGCTTCCTCCGAGCGTATGAGGAGGCCGTCTGGGCGGAAGGCGGCGGTGACAAGGTCATGCCTAATTGGTTCCCCATGGCCCTCACGGGCGTACCCCGCGCCTGGATTCTCAATCTACCGGAGTCTTTTGTGGCCTCCTGGGAGGAGCTGCGAGGCCTCTTCATCGCGCACTTCGCAGCACCACCGCCCCGCGCCGTCACAACCCTCCTCGGAAGTTCTCAAGTTCCACGCTCGGACCGCCATATCAAGCAGTTCTTTCGTCAAGCAGGCGCCGCATGCGTGCGGCAGGGAGCTCCTCCGGGGTGGGTGGCACCTGAGGCTGACCTCACCTTCGGCTCGAGAGACCATCCAGTGACCACCACGGGCGCGAGTGCGCTCCCTATGCTCTGCACCCCCACCAGATGTAACGTGGAGGTAACCAAGACCCTCATCAACAGTGGGGCTGGGCTTAATGTGCTCTCCGTGGAAGCTTTTAGCTTGCTCCATGTGTCACACGACTGGCTCTGCCCTAGCAAGCCGTTCTCTGGGGTTGTCGACGGCTCCACCAGCCCCCTGGGGCAGATCCGCCTCCCCGTCACCCTCGTTACCCGTGAAAACTACTGCACCGAGCTCATCGACTTCAACATCACTCGTACCGGTCTTCCGTACAACGCCATCCTCAGGTACCCGGCCCTGGCCAAGTTCATGGCAGCGACTCACCCCGCCTACAACCTCATGAAGATGCCAGGGAGCAGCGGTGTCCTCACTGTGGCCGGAGACACCAAGGAGGCACTGACGGCTCTCAAGCTCGCCTTTAGGGTCGCAGATGCCACGTAGCCAAAAGCGGAAGAGGTCCCAGAAACACCGGGGGCTGTGCTGACGAAGAAGGAGTTGTTTTCTCAGGATCGGGATGAAACGAAGCAGGTACCAGTCAACCAAGATGGGTCATCAGGAGCCACCTTCACCATAGGCCCCAACCTCGCCCCAGAACAAGAAAGGGTGCTAGTCGATTTCTTACGCACGAACAAGGAGGTGTTCGCATGGTAGGCCAAGGACCTGGCCGGAGTCCCAAGGGGGGTGATCGAGCATCACCTCAATGTGTGCCCCAATGTACGCCCGGTGAAGCAGAAGACAGAACGGCAGTCCGTAGAGAAGCAACCGTTCATTGTCCTAGAAACCCATAGGCTGCAAAATGCTGGTGTCATCTGGGAGGTGCGGTACCCACAATGGCTGGCGAACCGGGTCGTGGTACCTAAAAAAGGCGGGAAGGAACGCATGTGCGTCGACTTCACCAACCTCAACCAGGCGTGTTCTCAAGACCCCTTCCCACTGCCGCGTATCGACCAGATCATTGACTCCACTGCTGAATGTGACCTGCTATGCTTCCTGGACGCATTCTCAAGGTATTACCAAATCAATATGGCGGTGCATGATGTCGAGAAGACTGCTTTCTTGACCCCGTGTGGGGGGGCTACACATGCATGCCCTTGGCTGCGCAACACCGGGGCAACCTTCCAACGTCTCATGCACATCACTTTGGGCCAGCAGCTCAGGAGGAACGTTGAGGCCTACGTCGACAACATAGTGGTGAAATCTTGGGAGGCATGGAACCTCATCAAGAACGGGAAGAGACGTTCGCCAGCCTCCACGAGGTGGACCTGTGGCTCAATCCAGAGAAATGTGTGTTTGGCATCCCCTTCGGCAAGCTATTGGGATTTCTGGTGTCACATAGGGCGATCGAGGCAAATCCGGAGAACATCAAGGCAATAGAAAGGATGAGTCTGCCATAGACTCTTAAGGAAATGCAAAAGCTGGCGGGCTATGTGACCTCGCTGGGGCGCTGCATCTCCAAGCTGGGGGAGCGCGCTCTCCCGTTCTTTAAACAGATGAAGAAGAAGGGGTCGTTCGAGTGGACTCCGAAGGCTGACGCGGCGTTTCAAGATCTCAAGAGATACCTCACCAGACCACCAGTGATGGTGGCGCCGCGGCCCTTCGAGCCCCTAGTGCTTTACCTGGCCACCACACCTTACTTCGCCAGCGTAGCGCTAGTGGCAGTCCGGGAGGAGCACCAAACCAAGGGCCCATCGGGCAACGCCCCACGGTAGGACAAGGCAACGCAGCTTCGGGACAATGTCCCTGAAGCCTCGACGACACCAACGGGTGACCGGGTTCCACAAGACGGCGCTCACGGTCCACAGTTTCCCCAACGGGCGACCAAACACTTGAGGTCCTCCAGCCTCATGAGGCTTCAGACTCCGCCAACACTTCCGCCCTCGTCGAGCACACAGTGTACTTCGTCAACACAGTATTGTGGGACGTGTGGGTATACTACCCCATGCCACAAAAGCTCTTTCTCGCGCTCCTGGTCGCCTCGTGCAAGTTGCGCCACTACTTCCAAGGGCACCCCATCAAGGTCATTCCGGACTACCCACTAGAGAGGGTACTCTGGAGCCCCAACGCCGCAGGTAGAGTTGCCGAATGGAACATCGAGCTACAGGCATTTCAACTGAGGTTCAGCACCACCAGGGTCATCAAGGGGGTTGCGCTTGCTGACTTCCTGGCGGGGTGGACCGATGCCCCAGGGCCAGAGGCAGGCGAGGACCGGACGCTCTCACTAGGGGACGAAGCACCAAATGACTGGGTCATGTACTTCGACGGCACCTTCGCACGACAGGGCGCGGGGGTTGGAGCCATGCTCGTTTCGCCTACTCAAGACAAGCTCTACTACGTCGTGCAACTTTGCTTCCAACACAGCGAAAAAGTCTCCAACAACATCGCCGAGTACGAAGGCTTGATCGTAGGCCTCAAAGCCGCAGCCGCTTTGGGCATGAAGTGCCTCACCATCAAGGGCGACTCTCAGCTCCTCGTCAACTTCTCCAACAAAGTGTACGAGCCGAAGGATTAACACATGGAGGCATACCTGGCGGAGGTACGCAAGATGGAGAAGCAATTTCTAGGCCTGGAGCTCTCTCCAGCACCAACCTTGGGGGCCCCGGCCTGCGGCACGACCTCAGGAGTGCGCCTGCTCCTAGTGCTTGAGCCTCAAGAGGGGTGCTGGACCAAAGAATTCAAGGCGTACCTGCTTCAGGGGGCCCTGCCGGAGAAAGAAGAAGACGCCGAACACATAGCTCGGTAGGCCACAACCTACTGCTTCCGGGATGGTGAGCTTTACCGAAAACAACCAAACGATGTTTCCTTGCAATGCACCTGCAGGGAACAGGGGCACGAGCTGTTAGCCAACATAGACGGTGGAGACTGCGGGCATCATTCGTCATCGCGCACCCTCATTGGCAAGGCGTTCCGCAGCGGATTCTACTGGCCCACGGTGCTCAGCGATGTGGCCGAGATGGTGAGATCATGTGAAGCCTGCCAGTTCCACGCCAAGCAAATCCACCAGTCTGCCCATGCCCTCCAGACCATCCCACTCTCATGGTCGTTTGCGGTCTGGGGGCTGGACATCTTGGGTCCGTTTCCACGAGCGCCCGGGGGCTACCGCTACCTCTACGTCGCCATCGACAAGTTTACCAAATGGGCGGAGGTGGAAGCAGTCTGCACCATCCCCGCCGGCTCGGCGGTCAAGTTCATCAAGGGCCTCGTGAGCTGTTTCGGAGTCCCTAACCGCATCATCACCAACAACGGCTCACAGTTCACTAGCAACCTCTTCAAAACATATTGTGCTAACCTTGGAACGCAGATATGCTACGACTCAGTAGCACACCCGAGAAGCAACAGCCTGGCTGAGCGCACCAACGTGGAGGTCCTGAGGGGCCTCAAGACAAGAACCTTCAAGAAGAAGCTCGAGGCCTGCGGCAGGGGCTTGCTCGATGAGCTCTAGTCCATGTTGTGGTCTGTCCGCACCACTGGGATCAAGCCGACCGGCGAAACTCCATTCTTCCTCGTCTATGGAGCCGAAGCGGTTCTCCCACACGAGATCAGACACCGTTCAGCATGGGTCTTGGAGTTTGACGAGGCACGCTAGGATGCCGAGCGGGGGATGGACCTCGTGTTGGGAGAGGAACGCCGCCGTCAAGCCTCGCTCCGAGCGGCAAGGTACCAGCAGGCGTTGCGGAGGTACCACTACCGCAACGTCCGCTCCAGGACGCTCGAGGTGGGAGATCTCGTCCTACGGCGGGTGCTCTCCCGGGAAGGGCTGCATAAGCTCTCACCCTTGTGCGAGGGCCCATTTAGGGTCGCCCGCGTCTCCAGGCCTGGCGCCGCGCGCTTGGAGACGCAGGATGGGATCCCCATCCAGAACTCCTAGAACATCCAACACCTCTGAAGGTTCTACCTATGAAGCAAGGCCGAGTGCCTGTGAAGGTCTCCGCTCGTGACACTCTCACATAATAATGAGTGGGGTTGTATACGCCCCGGAGTCTCCAGAGTGCCTCCCTCCTGCCTCGGGGGCTCCCTCCCACGTCCTAGTGGCAACACTTAGCTCCGCGCTGGTGAGAAGACTAGACTAGGTGCCGGACACGGCTGTTCATTTGCTTTCTGTATCTTGTTTGCAACCTTTTAATGAATTTGGAGTTCACATGCTTTCAGTTGCCTGACCGACTTCCCCCTCTGTTTTCTCTTTTGCGTTTTGTTCTTGGTTCTGGAGGAGTGGCAGTTGCCCGTCGCTCCTTCTCGCGCGTCTCGTGCGCGGGGGCTGGGCAGGTGTATGCGTGTGATGGGCTCGCTCCTCGCAGCAAACACCACCGTAGCCCCGCTCCTTCGAAGCTCCGGCTTCTTCTATCATCACGAGAGGCCCTCGAGCAAGCTCATGATCTACGCACCCCTCTTGATGTCCATGCCCCCCGGGTAATGTGGTGCGGGGCACTGAGCCACGATGGCGTCATGCCTGAGGGCTCGTGTAAAGAAGAATAAGGACACCCAACAGAGCTTTCTAACGACCCTACATCCTCATGACACCTCCTAAGGTCAGAGACTCCCGAGCCAACAGCAAGAAGGGCCTCACCAGATAGTGGAATGCGCGCCCTCATGAGGTGGGGGACTACTGCAAGCGTATCAAGCTAAGTACCCTACCGTACGCATTTGAAGATTGAGCGATAAGCACAACATAGCAGCATAAATACCATAGTTCATTACACGCGCCCCCGCAGGGCCCCATGCTTGTTCTTTTAAAAAAATGTAGGAAGAAAAGAAAGGATAAACAAAAGCGGCACGCTCAACCGCAGCAGCTCACGAGGATTGGCTCCAAGGGCTCCCCAGACTCAGCGGGGGCCTTCCTCGTGCTTCACCGGATCACAGCAGGACGACCCACCATCGTCCTTGAAGCGAGCTAGGCGGCATGGCGGCTAGTCATAGCCGCTGCTACTGGTGCTCTCGCTGGAGGAGGGACGCCGCCGCTGAGTGAGTCGCGGCCGTCGCTAAGGGCAAGATCGCCTTCTGCGCCGTCGTGGCCGTCATCAAGGCCAAGCCCACCGTCGTCGTCATTGTCTTCGGGGCAGCACCCTGCGCGGCGATCATCCTCCCCAAACACCCTCACGTAGAGGGTCGTGACGCTTTCGTACTTGAACCTCCTGCCGAGGGCCAGGACCGCGCTGCCTGCGGCGGAAACCTCCACCACGGCCCATGAGGCCTTGCTACAGCACCTGTCGGCTTGCAACTAGAAGACGCCAGGGCTTGCGGCCGGTAGCTCACCGGCAAAGGAGCGTGGGAGCTGGATCTAGGAGCCGGACGGCCGTTCTGACCACACGACGAACTCCGGGAGCACCTTCGCCGAATGGGAGTGCGACCGAGGAGGCCGGGTGACCACGGCGCGCCTCCCCTCGGTGCAAGGGCTGTGCCGCCTCGAGTGGCTGCCGCCGCGAGAGGAAGTACCGCTACGACCACCAAGAACGACACCGGTCCCCGAAGGAGTAAGCCCGCGCATGCAAGGAGCAACAGCTGGAGTGTGGCGTGCTTGCGAGGGCGGCCCCACCCCCTCTTGGGCGACGGTGAGCCTGGCCCCTCCTGGCGAGCCTTCCCCTTCTCCATGGCCGAGAACCTCTTAGTTGGTGCCATAGGGGCTGTGGTAAGTCAGCGAGGAGAGGAGGAAGAAGGAACGGGCGACGAGAAGACAGAGATGAGCGAGGGGGCTCTTCCCCTCCTCTCATTTATAGCCAGAAGGAGGACAACCGCTAGCCTCCATGATTGCACGTAATGATGGTTCTTCTGCATGCAGCAGGTTCTCATCAAGTTGAACGGTTGCCGGGGAAGTGTGGGGAAGCGGAGACGCCCACGTCCCATCAGTCACCATGCGGCGGCCAAGGCCGCAGGCTGTTGGGGCCCGCGGTGCTCCGCACTTGTCCTTTGGCTTCGCCTCGAAGCCATGTTCGAGCGCACCTTGGGCCCAGGGGCTACTGTCGGTGTTCTGGGACCGGGGGCGCCCCAGAATTGCCTGCCTGCGGCCCGTAGCGTGGCTCCATCAGCGGCCCTGTACGGCCCAGTTCGGCAACAACAACACAAGACCCTCGCGAGGGGGGCGACGCCAAGACCTCCCTGGGGCGGCCTCACTAGGTTGGCTCCTGAGGACCGGAGATTTCTAGGGAAGGAGCACCTCGCGAGGTTCACATGATGTGAGCCATGACGACCAAGGTCAGGCGGGCGCAGCATGCCAGTTTCCTCTTTGGTGCTAAGGGGGCAAGCACGGGCACGGGGTCCCGAGGAATCAAGCAAATGTTTCCATATCGGTGCAACAAGACCAAGACCGCCAGGACGACAGGACGGAGGTCATCGCAGAGCCCACTACAACATCACCAGTAGAGCCTTTGTAGCCGAAGACTACTTTTGTCAGAATAGCTTGTACTAGTTGTCTCCCTTCAAACTTGGCCGTTGTGGGATCCCTTCCCGCCTAAAATTTGGGAAGAGGACCGAGGCCACTATAAATAGGAATTAGCCACCACCATAGAGGGAGAGGATCATTCGGACCATCCACACACCCACTAGCACATCGAGCTCAAGAACACGTTACCTCCTGAGGCTGTTCGTCCACTATACTAGCTAATCCTAAGCCCTCAAGGCAATCCACCACAAAGTTGGAGTAGGGTATTACACCGCAAGGTGGCCAAACTAGGATAAACCTCTGTGTCTCTCGTTCTTTGGGTTGGTCGAGCTAGGCCATGGGATCATTAGAGAGCGTGCTTGGGAGAGAGTGTTCTTCATGCACACCCAAGTGTTCGAACCTCTCAAGGGTCTACGGAGCCCTGAATCCGACATTTCATTTAATGTGCCCTGTTAGCCTGCAAAGTTAGGTATGATAGCACTGTTTGCTATCTAATCATTGTGTAATGACTTATTTGCCACTATGGTGAGCCCTTGATCTATAAAAGGAGGCCCCAGGCAACCATAGAAAGGGGTGGCTAATCCAGACCCTTACACACTCATACGCGCGTAGCCGCTTTCGCCTCAAGGCGACTCCGGCCGGGCAAGCGTGTTGCACTCATAGAGAGTAGGAGTAGGGTTTTACGCCTCACGACGACCCAAACCTATGTAAAACTGTCCCCGTAATCTCTGTTGTGTTGTTCCACACCCCTCCGCTCTTTGTGCAACATGACATCCCCCTGCCGAACCAGAAGGGGGCTCTTAGTCCCATAGATGGCCGTGGTTTCCCACGACATCTTTGGCACACCAAGTAGGGGGGTCACTTGCACGAACCCGAAGACATGAGTAGCACGTCATTTTCATCGCTATTTTCATCATCGACGGCTCCATCAACTATGGCGCCCAGGAAGAAGTCCGGCGCCATAGCTCACTCGTCCGCCTCGAAGGCCCTGCCTCCAGTGGCCGCTCACACCGCGGGGAACGCAGGGGTGCCCGAGGAGGTGGGTGCTGCAGGGGACGTGGTCGGCGCAGGCGGCATTGTCACCACCTCCTCCCGCGGCCGAAGCAGGAGCAGGAGGCACCGGAGAAGAGCAGCATTAGCAACATCCCAACAGTCATGCCCCACAAGGTATGAACAAAAGGGTTATTCTGTCTGTACCTCTTCCCCTCGCCGAAGGGCATAGCCGCAGTGGTAATGCCCGGTCCTGGGCAAACCATCCTCCGGCCGCCCCTGCCATGGGCACGACCGCAGGGCGCGTGCCTCCCCGGAGCGGGCCGACCCAGCTATTGTGCCCCAAGGAGCCGCTGGCCCTCAAGCGCCTCCACCACATCAGCATGTCATCCAAACGGTTGGTTCGCAATAGCGCAGGTGCGACGCGGTCGCCACCGACAAAGTTAGAAGCCGGGCAACAGTGCGGTGTACATGGTCATCACCAATGCCAAGCACTGCTACGGAGGCCATGGCGCAGGCCCAGCTGCTATTGAGGTTCCCGCCGGCAGATGATCAGATATTTGAGTGGAGAGCCACAATTCAGAGTCTGATTGGCTTCGCCAAGGCCGGGGGCTCGCAGCGAGCTGGCCCGCCGCGGCTTCCCGGACGATGACGACAACTCGTGCTAGTGGCCGTGCGGAAGGGGCCACCCTCATGGTGTAGTCCCCGCCGCGGAAGACATCACGTGAGCCACAAAATCAAGAACCCGATGATGTCTTGATGGCTTCTTCCAGCCCTCGAGAACGTCAAGTCCAACGGCGAGCCCCGGAAGTTAGTCGGAGGGAAGGCGCACACATCGTCGTCGAGCGACGCCGTGATGACCACCGCGAGACTAATGGGTGCGATGGCCTTGACATCAACAAGCCCAAGCTCGAGGATGGCGGGTATCTACCTTTCGAGGTTGGGTGCCCTGCCTTCACTCGTGAGTTGCGGCAAGTCCGTTGGCCGTCCGCTCGCATGGTCAAACATAGATACTTGAGAAGTATGATGGGAGGCTAAACCCAGCAGAGTTCTTGAGCATCTACACTATCGCTGTTCAAGCTGCCCTTTGGCTCTCAAGTCCAATGTGAGGTTTTGGCTGATGCACTTTCCGAAGAACTCCATTTCGACATGGGCTAAATTGTGCCATGAGTTCATTGGTGCCTTCACAGGCAGCCATCAAGAACCAGGACGGCCCAGCGACTTGCAGCTTCTCCAACAGAAAGAAGGAGAGACTCTACAAAAGTATTTGCAAAGATTCAGCAAAGTCCACAAAAATATCCCAAATATCCACCCGGCGGCTATGATAACTGCTTTCCAATCCAATGTGGGAAACCACGGGTCAGATTTAGGGTTCCGGCAAAACCCTTAAGGTTCGAACACTGGGCTGCGCATAAAATCTTTCCTTCCCCCTAGATCACGCTCTCGCAATGATCTAAAAACCTAGCTCGTTGAACTCGAAGAACAAGGGACACAAGAGTTTATACTGGTTCGGGCCACCGAGGTGGTGTAATACCCTACTCCAGTGTGGTGTGGTGGACTGCCTCGTAGGCTGAGGATGAACAAGTACAAGGGAAGAACAGCCTCCTGAGGGGAGGTGTTCTTGAGCTTGGTGAGCTAGTGCGTATCAGGGTGGAATGGATCCGATCCACTTCCTATGGTGATGGCTAGTCCTATTTATAGAGGCACTGGTCCTCTTCCCAAATATTAGGCGGGAAGGGATCCCACAACGGCCAATTTGAAGGGGGGCAGCTAGTACAAGCTATCCTGACAAAAGGTGGTCTTTGCCTGCCAAAGGCTCTGGTGGTGACGCTGTTGTGGGCTCTGCGATGACCTCTGTCCTGCCGTCCTGCTGGTCTTGCTCTTGTTGCACCGATATGGAAACCTTTGCCTGATGCCTCGGGACTCCTCGTCTACGCATGCTCCTTTAGCAACAACGAGGCAACTGGTGCCCTGCACCCGCTGGCGCCCACCTGGCACCCGCCTGGCCTTGGTCGTCATGGCTCACGTCACGGGAACCTCACGAGGTGCCCCTCACCTTGATCTCTCCGCTCCTCGCGAGCTTGCCTAGCGGGGTTGCCCTTGAGGAGGTCTTGTGTCGTCCGCCTCGAGAGGCTTGGCCCCTCGCGATGGTCTTGAGTGTTTGCTGATGAAGATGGGCCATACCAGGCCGCTGGAGGAGCCACGCCGTGGGCCGCAGGCAGGCAAATCTGGGGACCCCCGTTCCCAGAACGCCGACAGTAGTCCCCGAGCCCAAGGCGCGCTTGGACTTGGCTTCGAGGCGAAGCCAAAGGGCAAGTGCAGAGCGCCGCGAGCCCCATCGCATGCAGCCTTGATTTACACTTGGCGACTGACGGGACGTGGGCGTCTCCGCTTCCCCATGTTGCCTCGGCAAATGCCCGACTAACAAAAGCCTGGCGTGGGCTACGCTACCTTCATTGCTCCCCTTCGTCTTGCTCCAGATCCCCTTTCTTGCTCCTCGCTCCCAAGGACTCCAGATCCGCCCAAATCATCCTCCGAATCCGCCACCAATGGCGCCCAACAAAGCTCGGGTCGTCGCTCTGCCATCCTGGTATGAGCCTGCGTTGAGCGCACCAAGCGTTTCAGAGAAGAACCTTGCCGCCACGCTCATGATGACAGCGGCAGGCGACGAGAAGAGGAAAATCACGCTCCGGGCTGGCTCCGCCAAGCCGAAGCCCTCAGTTAGCACCTTCTATCCTTTCTTCATGAGCAGCGTTGTTGCGGGGATGGTTCCCCCCTTCTCCGACTTCTTCTACTCAGCCACTACAAGCTTCACGCCCTCCACCTTCATCCCAACTCCATCCTCCTTCTGTCGATATTCGCCTTCTATTGCGAAGTGTACGTTGGGGTGATGCCATCTGTGGCGCTGCTGCGCCACTTCTTCTATCTCCGGATCAAGGACGGCCCCTGCTCGGGGTGTGCCAACTTCGTCGCATCCAACAAGACCAATGCAATTTCGAAGGCCGGGAAGAAGGCCGAGGGCTTCAGGAGCAACTGGGTCCTGATGGATGCCAAGTGCTCTCACCCCTGGCTAGTGCTGTCGAAGGTGATGCCCACGTCTCACGACGGGTGGTTCTGCGTGAAGCTCGACGACCCTCGGGTGGAGTTGGTGCTGGAGAGGATGACCGGCGACCTGAAGGCTGATGATCCAACGGCGGCGAAGATAACAGGGACCATGATCATCAAGGAGTTCATGGTGCAGCGCGTGGCTCCGCTCTAGTCGCGCCCACGCCCCTTGTGGAGGCTCGGGGACGAGGGTGATGACCTCAGCCTATGCCCGGAGGCCTTGTCTGATGTGGATCTAGGCACGGCCCTCCGCTCCTTGGTTGGGGACGACTAGGGGCACCCGCCGGACATCTTTGTTCCCTTATCCTGCCGTCCAGATGGGGCGAAGATTGCCTCCGCCCTACCTGTCTTTGATGGACACGGTCTTCTGCTGCCGGCGCCCTCAGAAGCCTTGGCGGTGACGACTCCAGTGGTGGTGTCCTCCAGCGATTCTGGCGAGGAGGAGGAGGAGGACTCGGCGGCCATCCTGGAGGGGTCTGGGGAGACCTCCCCCCTTGCGCAATGCAGATCTCCTCCACACCTTGCCTGACGACGACGATGTTGACGACCACCCAGTGAGAGAAGTCATGCCCCCTGCTGGGGTTACTACGAGGTCCATGGTCTCCCCTTCGAGGAGGCTGACGCCTAGTGTCCCGACGAAGAGCAGATCGTCGCTGATCTCTGGGGGCGACGCCCCTACCTCACCGCCGCCCGGGGCCACCGTGACCTCACCGACTTTCGGGGCCCGTGCGCCCGCACCTCAGGCCGCGAGGCCCCCCGGCTCCACACTTCTGAAGAGGCAGCGGGACTATGCTGCCGTGGACCAGTGAGTGTCCTATCATGATCTTGCCCTTGCTCCTCCTTATGCTTCTAGGCCGACACCGTCATTTAAGAAGAAGGAGCGGGCGGCCACATCCTCGGTGACCCAGCAGCCTGGCACGGCCACACCTCCTCCTGCGAGGAAGGGCGGCGATGGCACCCACACTTCTCCCGCTCGATCGTCCTCGCGAGGCCCAACGGACAAGCCTCAGGAGGAGGCGATCTCCTCGTCCAAGCTGGCTCCGTAGGCACCTATCCCCAGCTCGCCCGTTGATGCGGCCAAGATTCAGGAGCCCCCAGCTCCACTTCCTGTCATCTCTAGCTCACAGGTCTTGGCAACAACGCAGCCTCCTCCTTTGGTTGAATCGCTGGCCCGCGATCCTTCCGCTCCGCGCACACCTTGGAGGAGGCCCTTTCCGCGCTGGCATGGCTTAGGGGCGACCTCCAAGGCACTGACTGCTGACTGGTGGCGGGGCACCTTGAACTGATCTCTGGTTGGCTGCAGTCCGACGCGTCTGTCAGGGAGGCACTGAGCCAGGCTGTGGCGGCTTTCGAGAAGGACAAGAAGGCAGCTGCCCAAGACGCGGCCGCCCGCGAGGTGGCGCTGAAGGACGTCGGGGCGGCCCAGGATCACTTCCGGTCGCTGGAGGCCATGTGAGACGAGCGCGCGACCGAGGCTCGAGACCGCATGGCGGAGGAGGAGAAGATGAAGGCCCGAGAGGACGCTATCAGAGGTCGCGACGCCGAGCTAGAGTAGTTGACGAGGGCATAGGCCACGGAGCGCAGCCGCCTAGAGAAGCTGCAGCAGGAGATGAAGACAGAGAAGGCCGAGCTGGAAGCCAAGGTGAAGGTCCTGGCTAAGGACCGCGTGGCCTTAGGGTCCCTTGAAGAGAAGTCCCGCGTGGCACTGCGGGCACTCTACGAGAAGGGCTTAGAGGAGCCGCTGGCGATAGACGACGAGGGACCCACTCAGCTACTTCCTCAACTCGTCATGACGCTTGAAGATGTCGTTGACGGTATTGGCCCCTTGGTGGAAGGGGAAGCCCGCGCGCTCTCCTCTACTGCACTGACGCGCGTCTTCAGCCACATCCATCTTCACGACCCTGACGCCAACCTTAATGAGCTGCTCGAGCCCATGGATGACGACCGCTGTGCAGCCGCTGCCGGAGCCGTGAAGAGCCAAGTGGAGGCCTTGCTGAAGAACTTCTGCGCCTTCGGCCCTGCTGTTGGGACCCCGATTCTAAGTCACACCGATCTAGCATGTAACACCTCATATCACTTCGCGGCCTCACGCACGGTATTCCCACGGGTGTCGCCTTACCATGGCCCTGGACCGTTTGCGCCTTTTGGCTCACGTATATGATAGTATCGCTAGTATCCATATGACAGAGAACCCGGGCCAACATGACTAGTCGTGAACCCAAAGTGGCACTAACTTACGGGGATAGGCATACATGAATCAACATCGAGCATGTCGGTCAGCAGCATGCGAATCCGGGCTGTAGCACTGGGCTAACAGGACTCCGGGAACCCGGACTGTAGCAGGCTAGGCAGGACTCCGGATCCCGAAGGGACAGACATAGGAACGAAATGAATCACATGCCGGCCAGTCTAAGTGTTCCAGAGCAGTAGTGCTGGGCTAGCAGGACTCCGGTGAACCGGGCTGTAGCAGACTACCATGGCTCAGTGGAATCACTAGACTACATTTCCCCATAAGAGAGGCTACCAAGGATAAACAACTAGGTTGTCGGATCCCACACATAGCAATACACGTGACACGTACGCATAACATGCAAGTATGTGTTGTACAACATGGCATCACAACATAACTCAAACTCATATAGATAAAGGCCCAGAAGAGCCACATAGCATTAAATACAAACAGGGGTCACATGACCCATCATTCGGAGCATACAAGCAACGGAAGCATTACATGTCTGAGTATAGACAACTACAAAAGGAAAAGGCTGAGAAGCCTGACATCTACAAGTCCCTCCCAAGGGTACAAGATCGTCGCTGAGGTAACAAGCTACTCGTCAAAGTCCAAGCGGTACTACTAGTGAGACAGATGTCTCACCTGCAAAACGTAAATAAAGCAAACATGAGTACAAAGGTACTCAGCAAGATTTACATCAGATACTATCATACATGCATTTGTATCAAGAAGGTAATGTGGAGTTTAGTTGCGGCAAGCCAGCTTTGACTTGGTGGCTATCCTGTTCTATGACTATGAGAAACTTCTTTGAGGTGAGGCAGCGCATACGAGTCCACTAATCACCACATCAATACACTACTATGGATTCATCCCCGTCTCTCTACGAGAAGGCCATCCATAGCACTCACACTTGTCTTGAGAATTTTAGAGTATCCACTTTAAGTTGTCTATGTACCACGTAAGCATCCAAGAAGTCCATAATCGAGGACACGGCTATTCGAATAGATCATGATAACCCTGCAGGGGTGTACTTCTTCACACACGCTCTCACCACTTATCACCATGTACACGTCATGTATCTCGGCAACCTTCAAGCAGAAGCCTGGCGAGGGTGTCGGCCACAACCTGACTAACCACACAAGACTCTAGTCCAGGTTTATCGCCTATTCGGGTTCCATCCGCAAGGAGATCCAGCCGGGGTTTCACTCACAGCCCCAAACGATGTGTACAGGGTTCCCGAGACCACCATCCGGGTGCCAGGTACACCGGGCCACATGGGCCTAGTATATCCCAAGTCCACCCTGCCGGGTGCCACTCGGTAGAAAAATAGCACTACGTACAAACACCAGAAACTATTTGCAACTCCTGGACAAAGATCAAGGCGGTTAATAAGTCGAGAGAGCTTGGAGCGCCCGAAGCCCAATGTGTGGTAGTAGCTAATCATTGGACAACTTACATAGAACACAGTTCTTAAGGACAGTCCCAATGAGACAACCCACCAAGTACTCCTACATGGCCTCTCACCGCTACCTTTACCAGATCCTGTTCACACGCTTAACTCTCAGCACCAGAACATATTGTAACACTCCAATTCATTCCCAATGAATCAGACCTAACATAACTCTAAGCAATAGCAGGCATGGCATGGTAGGAACACAACATGGCTCAATCAACTCCTACACATGCTAGTGGGTTTTAACTATTTACTGTGGCAATGACAGGTCATGCAGAGGAATGGGTTCAACTACCGCAACATAAAGTAGCAGTTGAATCGTTGTTGTCCTAATGCAATAAATGAGAGCAGGAGCGAGAGAGTAGGATTGTATCGGAATGAACAAGGGGGTTTGCTTGCCTGGTAGATCAACAAGGGGGGCACTGCTCCTCTGACAGGTACTCTGGATCGGTCTCCGGAGCAGGACCTATCGAGAAGGAACGGCGTCGGCAATCAATACACAATCATATGCAACAATATGATGCATGAACATGGCATGAGTATGCGATGTGTTTTGAGCTAATGCATTTAGCATTCTATTTGGAAGAGGTCCATTTGAACCAAAGGTTCAAATGCTACTCTAAATTAAGTCCCTTTAAATGGCATAAGTGTGTTTCCTCATATACAGCATGTATAAGTTGGTTTGTCATGCATGAAAATGGCACAGATGGATAGATTGAATTTTTCTGATAATTTTTCATATATAAATTACTTCAATCTGAGCTACGGTTGAATTTCTATGAATTTTTGAAGTTTATAACATTTTTTGGATTTTCCAGATTTATTTTAAATCCAGAAAACCATTACTGCATCAGCATGATAGCAGCATTGCGTCAGCAAGTCAAAGGCGGCTGACGAGGTCAAACCTGACGTGTAGGGTCCACACGTCAGTGACACGGTTAGCTAACAGAGTTAGTTAGTTATTAAACTAATCCTAAACTAAAAATTAGCAGGGCCGGGCCCGACATGTCATTGACCCACAAGGGTCAAATCTGGTCAACTGGGGGGGTCAAACCCAGTCAACCCTGCCGGCGTTTAGCCACCGATGAGGCATAACGCGGCGGAGGGGCTCGGGATTTGCCTTCCGGCAAACAATTGGGCGGCGGAGGCCACGAGCGAGGAGCCAGGGCTCGTCTGCGTCTTCTGGGGCAAGTGGGAGAGGCGGGGACGGCCGGAGCTCGCCGGAGCGGAGCTCGGCGCGGCGACCGGAGCACGGCTTCGAGCGGGAACGGGCTACGGGGCACAGCAGGAGTTGCGGAAGGCGTCTACGGCCTCTTGGCGTTGCGCTGAGCACGACCATGTGCTCGGTTGCAGCTCTATGTGACAGTGGCCACGACGGCGACATGGTTGTGTGGCGGCGAGCTTCGGGCACGGCGGCACTAGCGCTAGAGGACGTGTGGGGCGACGGGGTTAGGGGCGAAATGAAGAGGGCTCACCCTGTGTCGTTTGGAGGTGTCAGCGAGCTCGGGGGTGGCCGGATGGCGACGTGGCGTTGCAGGCGATCTCGGGCGCTGGAGGTTGAAGACGACAACGGTGGCGGCGTTGCAGGGGCTCCCGAGGTGCGTGGTTCGACGGAGAGGTAGACGGAGATGTGGCGGAGCTTGCAGACACGGAGAGAGGGCGAGGGGGAGGCGGTGAGCGTGCCAACGGCGAGCGGCGGCGACGGGCGTGCTCGGCCGTGAGAGAAAAATCGAGGAGGAGGCGGCAGAGGAGGGGATCGACTCGGGAGGGGGGGAAGTGAGAGGGAACGGGGGTGTGCGTAGCGCTCCAGGATCCTCTCCCGCGCCGGCGGAAGCAGGAGGTGGCGCAACGCGTGCGTGCGCGCGGCGACCATGCGCCCCTGGCCTCCTGGCGAGAGGTAGGGAGTGACTGGCGCGGCCAGCTGGCTAGGCCGGCCTGCTGGGCCGCTGGGCCAGGCTGGCTGCACAGTGCTAGGCCGCAGGTAACCCAGGTAAGCTTTTGTCGATTTTTGTTTTCTTTTCTATTTTTCTGACATTTGTTTGGTTTAATAAAAATATTAAACCATTTTATTTTCTTATGCCAATTTTTGTTGGGGCTAGTGGTATTATTCCAGAGCTCCTCAACTACTAGCATAACTGTTGGACAATATTATATATATATAACAATATATATCCAAAGCAAATAATTACTGCACTAATTCCAAATGCCCAAAATAAATACTTATGAGCTCCTGAAAATGTTGGTTTGATTTTTATCTCTGTCCAAAATTTCCAGAGAGCAACATGAACATTTTCTTGGACCTTTTTGGAGCAATTTTTATCTGGGTCTTCCAGAAATGAAATCTGAGGGTTTCACAAATCCTCATTTTAAATTTAAATGGAATTTAAACATGATGCACAGATGTCTAGCTAGTCTAGGTCATAACAGAACTAGGGATGTGACAACTCGCCCCCACTCGAAAGAATCTTGTCCCAAGATTCAGGAGTCGGCGGAAAGAAAGTGGGGTACTCAAGTCGAAGACAATCTTCACGCTCCCAAGTAGCTTCTTTCTTGGAATGATGAGACCACTGAACCTTGAGAAACTTGATGTTATGACGTCGAGTGACACGCTCTGCTTGATCAAGGATGCAACAGGGTACTCTCGATATGTGAGGTTATCTTGGAGATCAAGCGTTTCGTGCTCCACTTCGCGGGTGGGATCTGAGAAGCAACGCCTGAGTTGAGAGACGTGGAAGACATCATGTGCTCGAGAGAGATGTGGGGGTAGTTCGAACTGGTAGGCAACCTCTCCTCGTTTAGCGAGAATGCGAAAAGGACCAATGTAACGAGGAGCCAACTTGCCCTTGATACCGAAACGATGGGTACCCTTCAAAGGAGTAACCCGAAGTTAAGCCTTGTCGCCAACTTCATAAGCCACTTCCTTATGACGACGGTCATACTGGCTCTTTTGACGAGATTGGGCTGTTTTCAAATTCTCATGAATGATGCGAACTTGCTCTTCTGCCTCCTGGATCATATCCGGTCTAAAGAATTGTCTTTCACCGGTTTCTGACCAGTTCAAAGGTGTTCGACATCTTCGTCCATACAGAACCTCAAAATGAGCTTTCTTGAGGTTGGATTGGTAGCTATTATTATAAGCAAACTCGGCGAAGGGAAGACACTTCTCCCAATCCATACCAAATGAGATAACACAAGCTCTAAGCATGTCTTCGAGAATTTGGTTGACCCTTTCCACCTGACCACTTGACTGGGGGTGGAAAAGCGGTACTGAAGGAAAGATGGGTGCCCATGGCAGTTTGGAAACTCTCCCAGAAATGAGAAGTGAAAAGACTACCATGGTCTGAATTGATCTCTAGTGGAACACCATGAAGTGACACTATTCGAGAAATATATAAGTCAGTGAGATAACTAGAAGTGATACTCTCTCGAACAGGTAGGAAGTGAGCCACTTTGGAAAGACGATCAATGACTACGAAGATAGCATTATTCCCTCTCTTGGTCTTGGGAAAGCCGGTGATGAAGTCCATACCAACTTTATCCCATTTCCACTTAGGAATAGCTAGAGGCTGAAGGGTGCCAGCAGGCCTTTGACGCTCTGCCTTAACGCGACGACAAACGTCACAGTTAGAAATGAACTGAGCAATTTCTCTCTTCATCCTAGTCCACCAGAACCTCTGGCGCAGGTCCTAATACATCTTAGTACTACCAGGATGAATTGTGAGAGGAGATTCATGAGCCTCCTTAAGAATCAGTTGTCGCAGATGTTGATTCTTGGGAACCACCAATCGATTCTCAAATAAAACAACACCTCGATCGTCTATGGAGAAACTGCCACCAACTCCCTTGTCAATGTTTCTCTTGATCCGGGAAATTCCTTGTAGCGCCCTCGATGCGGCTATATCTCCCACGTGTCGAAGCACGACTTAGAGGCATAACCGCATTGAAAGCAATGTCGCAAGTGAGGTAATCTTCGCAAACAACCCATGTAATACATAAGGGAAAAGATACATAGTTGGCTTACAATCGCCACTTCACACAATTACATGAATAAAGCATTACATCAACCAGATACAATCAAGGTCCGACTACGGAACCAAAATAAAAGAAGAACCCCAAATGCGACAAGGTCCCTGATCGACCCCAACTGGGCTCCACTACTGATCAACTGGAAACGGGACAACACAAAGGACAAGATCTTCATCGAGCTCCTCCTGAGCTTGGTTGCGTCACCTGCACGGTCTCATCGACACCTGCAAGCTGGTTTTGGAAGTATCTGTGAGCCACGGGGACTCAGCAATCTCGCACCCTCATGATCAAGACTATTTAAGCTTATGGGCAAGGTAAAGGTATGAGGTGGAGCTGCAGCAAGTGACTAGCATATATGGTGGCTAACATATTCGCAAAAGAGAGCGAGAAGAGAAGGCAAAGCACGAACGAAGAACTATGATCAAGAAGTGATCCTAGAACAACCTACGTCAAACATAACTCCAACACCGTGTTCGCTTCCCGGACTCCGCCGGAAAGAGACCATCACGGTTACACAGGCAGTTGACTCATTTTAATTAAGTTAAGGTTCAAGTTATTAAAACCAGACATTAACAAATTCCCATCTGCCCATAACCGCGGGCATGGCTTTCGAAAGTTCAAATCCCTGCAGGGGTGTCCCAACTTAGCCCATGACAAGCTCTCACGATCAACGAAGGAATAGACCTTCTAGCGGGAAGACCCGATCAGACTCGGAATCCTAGTTACAAGACATTTCGACAAGGTAAAACTAAACCAGCAACACCGCCCGAATGTGCCGACAAATCCTGATAGGAGCTGCACATATCTCTTTCTCAGGGCACACTTAGATTGTCCTAGGTACGGGTAGGCCAGCCCAGAGTTGCCCCTGGTGGCCACCGGCAGCTGACAGGTGGACCAACACTCAGAGGAGCACTGGCCCCGGGGAGGGGGGGGGTAAAATAATGATGACCCTCAGGAGCGCGACTCCCAAGGGAAAAGAAAAGGCTAGGTGGCAAATGGTAAAACCAATGTTGGGCATTGCTGGAAGAGTTTTACTCAAGGTGAACTATCAAGGGGTTCCCATTATTACCCAACTGCGTAAGGAACACAAAAATCCGGGAACATAACACCGATATGACGGAAACTAGGGCAGCAAGAGTGGAACAAAACACCAGGCATAAGGCCGAGCCTTCCACCCTTTACCAAGTATACAGATGCATTAATTTAATAAGATATATTGTGATATTCCAACAAGTAAACATGTTCCAACAAGGAACAACATCTCCATGTTCCAACAAGGAACAAACTTCAATCTTCACCTGCAACTAACAACGCTATAAGAGGGCTGAGCAAAGCGGTAACATAGCCAAACAACAGTTTGCTAGGACAAGGTGGGTTGGAGGCTTGGTTCAACAATATGGGTGGCATGATAAGCGAGTGGTAGGTATCGCAGCATAGGCATAGCAAAAGAGCGAGCATCTAGCAAGCAAAGATAGAAGTGATTTCGAGGGTATGATCATCTTGCCTGAAATCCCGCAAGGAAGAAGAACGAGTCCATGAAGAAGACAAACGGACGTACACGAACGGGTCCTCACAAACGCGACGTAACCAGAACCAACCCAAAGAAGCAAACACCGGAAAGAGGCACACAACATAGTAAGTAACCAACACATGAACATGGTATGATATGCGGGATGCGGTATGCGATGCATATGCATGATTTGACAAGGAATGATTGAACCTGGCCTCAACATGGAAATCCAAGTGTGCCACTGGAAAGTTGAGATGAAATCGCTTGGAAACGATATAAAGAACGCCAGAGTCGGAGTCACGATTTGGAAATGGCGACCAAATCAAATATGGCCACGTTCTGCGATATACAACAAGTAGCCATCTAAATGCAACAAGATGAACATGCTACACCACTCAAGCATGGCAACAAAATAAATGGCAGGGATCCATTAATGAAGCTTAACAAAAGATGAACACTAAGCTACAGCCAATTCATCCATTAACAGGTTCAAACAAGCATGGCAAAAATGCAATTGATAAACAGATTTCAGACTTAGTGAAATTAACACAAGCCTGGAATTTCAGATCAGGTAGCACACTTTGGAGCATGAAAACAATATGCTACAGGACCTGAACATGGAAAAGTAAAGCATGGCATGGAGCTACTCAAATAGTTTAACAAAAGTCCATTAGTGACCTTGAGCCAAAAGGGATCAGAAAATACAATTGCAAGCATGGCAAAAGCATAATCAGATCACAGACTTAGTGAAAACTGGAGCATGCTGAAACAGATATCAAGTAGGCATGTTTACGAGCTCGATGCACTCACTACAGAGCAAGTCATGACAAAGTAAGCATACACCCTTCAAGAATACACAAAATACAAGCTAGACATGGCAAGAACAATACCATAGCATGCACGGATCAACTACAACATCCTCGGCAAAATCGCTAACAAGTAGACAATCTGCCCAGATTCACGAAATAGCAAAAGTAGAGCTCGATTGACTCAAGCTAGGGTGCTCCAATATTGCAAACAAATACATGGATGGATAGAGCACTACAAGATTAATAAAACATCCTTACTGATCATCCTCAAAAGAGGCACGTATCACTAGGAAATAACATGAACATATGGCATATTGAGATAAACAGGTCAAGGACTTAGTGAAATCACTAAGTCCCTGAAAACAGAATTAGCAAGTGCACCACTTTGCAAGCTTGCACTAGAGACGACACACATGACCGGCGAAATTGCAAACAAGTTGACAATCTGCCCAGATTCACAAAGTAGCAAAAGTAGAGCTCGATTGACTCAAGCTAGGGTGCTCCATAATTGCAAACAAAGACATGGATGGATAGAGCACTACAATGTTAACAAAACTCCCTTACTGATCATCCTCAAAAGAGGCACGGATCATTAGGAAATAACATGAACATATGGCATATTGAGATAAACAGTTCAAGGACTTAGTGGAAATGCTAAGTCCCTGAAATCAGCATTAACGAATGCACCACTTTGCAAGCTTGTGCTAGTCACCACACACATCACAAAAATACATGGGTTGCACCTCTGGAAATATGGCAAAACATATAACAAAACACATGTAGAGCTTAGGGGCATAACATGCACACATTAATCATGGCAAAAAAGACAAATATCTAATTGGAGCAGCAGATCTGACAATTATCTCAAATAGCATTCTTCTAACAGCATTTCGGGCAACAAGATGAACTCAAATGAAAATGATACAATGAGATGAAATGATGCACTCACTGAGGCGAACATTTTGATATGCTATATGCCCAAAACGGAGCTACGGATGCAAAGTTACGGCACAATGAACAGGGCAATATGAACTAGGGTTTCAGGAGAAAGTAAACCGATTCCAGATCTGGATCCGGTTTGCACGCGGATCGAGGTTCGTCGCCGAAGTCGCCGGAGCTCGCCGGAGAAGCAAGGGGCGTCACCGGACTTGCCGACAAGAGGAGGGGCTCGCCGGGGCGCGGTCGTCGGCGTGCTCGCGGCTCCGGGTGGTGGCGGCGCGGCCTTGCCGGAGTAGGAGGAGGCGCGGCGGAGCGCCGGCGAGGAAGGTGACAGGCGGCGGCGTGCGGCGGTCGGCGGGGTCGGCGCCGGCGACGAGGCGCGTCGCGGCGGAGGCAGCAGTCGGCGCGGGCGGCGCGGCGAGGT
>NC_041390.1:314269157-314276797 GCF_002162155.2 Triticum dicoccoides | reverse complement strand
GCGGCGAGGTTGGCGCGGCCTCGGGCGAGTGGCGGCGGAGGCGGGCCGCGGGGGCCTGCCTCGGGCCGCGCGGGCCGGTGCGGTGGGAGACGGCGCGGGACAGGTGGCGGGCACGGATTCGCCTGGGGCGGCGGAAGGATTCTGTCCGGCCGGGGACGGACGTGTCCGGCACAGCGAAGGGCAATTTTTAGGGTTTCGAAGAGGGGATCCGAGATTTGGAATGGGGGAGGTATATATAGGCATAGAGGCAGCTAGGAGAGTCCAAATGAGGTGCGGTTTTCAGCCACGCGATCGTGATCGAACGCTCTAGATGATGGAAAGGGTTTAGGTGGGTTTTGGGCCACTTTGGAAGGGTGTTGGGATGCAACACACACGAGGCCTTTTCGGTCCCTCGGTTAACTGTTGGAGTATCAAACGAAGTCCAAATGGCACGAAACTTGACAGGCTGTCTACCGGTAGTAAACCAAGGCCGCTTGGCAAGTCTCGGTCCAATCCGGAAACGTTTAATCCCCAACCACGAGAAGAAGGTAGAAATGACCACCGGAGGAGATAGGAGCGCCGGAATGCAAAATGGACAACTGGGAAAATGCTCGGATGCATGAGACGAACACGTATGCAAATGAAATGCACATGATGACATGATATGCAATGCATGACACGCAAGCAATGACAAGGCAACAACAGCGAATAACTGGAGGACACGTGGCACATCGGTCTCGGGGCGTTACATTCCTGTATCCTGCTTCTGAGCAGATATGATCTTATCCACAAGAGTAGGTTTCGCCACCAGGGTAGAAAGGAATCCGTGAGGAGCAATGTGAAGGTTAAGCTTACAGAATTCCTCATGAAGAAGTGGTTGGCCCTGCTGCAACAGGAGATTGTTGCAATAGGACTTACGACTTAGCGCATCAGCCATGACATTTCCCTTGCCTGGGGTGTAGGTAATCCCTAAGTCGTAATCTGAGATCAACTCCAACCAACGCCTTTGCCTAAGGTCCAAATCTGGTTGGGTGAAGATATACTTGAGACTCTGGTGGTCGCTGTAAATCTCGCAACGTTTACCAAGAAGGTAATGTCGCCATGTCTTAAGTGCATAGACTACGGCTGCAAGCTCTAGATCATGTGTAGGATAATTATCCTCATGTGGATGCAACTGTCGAGATGCATAGGCAATCGCATGGCGATCTTGCATAAGAATGCAACCTAGTCCCTGTCGTGAGGCGTCGCAGTAGATAACAAAGTCTTTAGTGAAATCCGGTGGCACAAGTATGGGAGCGAATGTCAGGCGTCTTTTCAATTCCTGAAAACTGTGCTCACACTGTGGGGACCACTCAAACTTTTTATCTTTCTTGAGAAGTTCCGTGAGAGGTTTGGCCACTTTGGAGAAGTTCTCAACGAAGCGGTGACAATAACTGGCTAGACCAAGGAAACTCCTAACTTGCTTAACTGTTTCAGGCGGAGTCCAATCAAGAACGGCCTGAACTCTCTCGGGATTGATGGAAATGCCCTTGCCAGAGATCACGTGGCCGAGATAGGTCACTTCTGGCAACCAAAATTCGCACTTGGAGAACTTGGCATAAAGGCGGTGCTCTCTGAGTTTCTCTAACACAAGTCTAAGATGTTCGGCATGCTCTTCCTCATTCTTCGAGTAAATAAGAATATCATCGAGGTAAACCACGACGAACTTATCTAAGTACTCCATGAAGATCGAGTTCATCAAGCGGGAGAATGTAGCTGGAGCATTGGTTAGACCGAAGGACATGACGGTGTACTCGTACTGGCCATAACGAGTGACAAAAGTCATCTTAGGAATGTCCCTGTTTCTGATCTCGATTTGGTGGTAGCCTAACCTCAAATCCATCTTGGAAAAGACTGAGGATCTAGCAAGCTGATCATACAGGTCGTTGATCCTGGGGAGCGGATACTTGTTCTTTATCGTGACCAAATTAACGGGATGATAATCTACAACCATCAGGTCCGTACCATCCTTCTTCTTGACGAAGAGGACGGGGCAAGCCCAGGGAGAAGAACTAGGACGGATGAAACCCTTTTGCAAGGATTCATCGAGTTGTTTCTTAAGCTCAGCTAGTTCTAAGGGTGCCATCTTGTAAGGTCTCCTAGAGATTGGGGCGGTTCCTGGGATAAGATCTATGACAAACTCTACATCTCTATCAGGCGGAATACCTGGCAGTTCCTCTGGAAAGACATCCGGGAAGTCACGGACTACCGGGATATCTTCAAGGTCGGGAAGAGGGTTGGCATTAAGAGATAAAGTTGGCGCTTTGCAACTCTAGTGTTGACAGTGACTAACTTGCAAGATGGGTGTGTAAGCTGAACAGACCTGGTGAAATAATCAATCTTGGCATGATGAGCTGTCATCCAGTCCATACCCAAGATGATGTTAATATCTGAAGACTTGAGGGCTACAAGGGATGCAAGGAATACAAGTCTGTCGACAAGGATTTCATTACCATGGCTTATTCTGGTAGTTTGCCATCTAGATCCTGGAGTCTGGATTTCAAGTGGAGTTGGCATATCACAAAATGACATGTTGTGCAAACGAGAATAGCCTTCAGAGATGAAGGAGTGAGATTCTCCGGTATCGAACAGAACCGAAGTTGGATGACAGTTGACAAGGAGTGTACCAAGAACTACATCCGGATCATCGTGAGCGTCTTTAGCTGAGACGTGATGCACACATCCACGTTCAGTGGGAGCTAACTTGACATTGATCATCTTGCGTGATGGCTTACCACGGCCAACAGACTTCTCAGACTGGGTGGAACATAGTTGGTTTGAGAGCAGTCACGTGCATAGTGTCCTGGCTCTCCGGATGTGAAGTAAGTCCCTGAAGTAGGACGTGGACCCGCATTGACAAGCGGTATACCAGTAGGCCTGGGTGGAGCATGTAAGTAAACTGGGTGAGGCGCCACATAAGAGGGCCTCGGTGAATAACCGAGTGGAAGAGCGGAGGAACCCAAATCCGACGCTTTTGAGAACTAGAACAGGAGGAGGAACCCAAATCACGGGTGTGCTTACGAGACTCCTCATAAGTGAGCTGAGCTGTCTCTGCATTGATGGCCTTGTTCACAAGGGCCTGGAATGTATCGCAGTGATGCAGGTGGAGATCATGATGCAACTTGGGGTTGAGACCCTTTCGGAACCTAGCCTGCTTCTTGGCATCTGTGGACACCACTTCTGTAGCATAGCGGGCAAGGTTCTCAAACTCTCTACTATAAGCATCAACAACCATCTTACTCTAGGTGAAACTACGGAACTCTTCTCTCTTGCAGTCAATGAGAGCCTGAGGAATGTGATGCTCGCGAAAAGCCTCAGTGAAATCTCTCCAGGCGGGTGTCTGGCCAGCTAGAAGCATAGCCTCATAGTTCTGCCACCAAACACTAGCAGGACCTTCCAGATGATAGGCAGCGTAGGTGACCTTGTCACTTTGAGCTATGTTCGCAGAACGCAGCTTATGAGTGATACTACGAAGCCAGTCATCTGCATCGAGTGGTTCAATGGAATGATGGAAGGTAGGTGGTTTCAGACCAATGAAATCATAGATGGTCGCTGACTCTTTGCACAGGGGTGCGGTGTTCTCCTCTATACGTGCTAACAAGCGGTTAGACTCACGCTTGTTCCTCTCCATCTCTAGGATGAACTCTGCCAATGAAGACTTGTCGGGAGGATCCTCATCCCTACCATCTCCGGGGTTCCGACTACGAGCAACAGAACTTCAGTTAACCGGCAACATCCTGAAGAACGAAACCAAACAAAACAAGGATGGATTCAACACCAAATATAGGATGCAAAAGGTAGCACAAGAAATTAGTATCTCTCAAACTCCTAGGACAATTCCGGCAGCATAACGACAGTAAAATGCTGAAAATGAGACATTCTGCAAAAGACGGGGTAGCACCAAACTCAAGATCATCACTCAAGGTTCTGAGATATTACTAAACAGGCTACACCGGAGGTACTCGAACTGGGATATGACTTAGATCAACCAATACTTAGAGACTACGGAGTAGTAACACGTGATCCTGATAGACGGAAGAGTAAGCCTAGTTCCTTAACCCCGTAGGAAAGATAGGATGACTCAGATCAGAAGGCATGAGGTATAAGGAGTAAAAAGAGCCTTATGTTCCCTTCCACAATCAATTGCCCTATATAGCTAAAGAATTTCTAGACTCAACTTCGACCAGGTTGGATTGGTAATCCTACAGGCAGTCAGGCTCTGATACCAAAGCTGTCGGGACCCTAATTCTAAGTCACACCGATCTAGCATGTAACACCTCATATCACTTTGCGGCCTCATGCACGGTATTCCCACGGGTGTCGCCTTACCATGGCCCGGGACCGTTTGCGCCTTTTGGCTCACGTATATCATAGTATTGCTAATATCCATATGACAGAGAACCTGGGCCAACATGACTAGTCGTGAACCCAAAGTGGCACTAACTTACGGGGACAGGCATACATGAATCAACATCGAGCATGTCGGTCAGCAGCGTGCGAATCCGGGCTGTAGCACTAGGCTAACAGGACTTCGGGAACCCGGGCTGTAGCAGGCTAGGCAGGACTCCGGATGTCACCGCGTGACATTTCCCCGAAGGGACAGACACAGGAACGAAGTGAATCACATGACGGCCAGTCTAAGTGTTCCAGAGCAGTAGTGCTGGGCTAGCAGGACTCCGGTGAACCGAGCTGTAGCAGACTACCATGGCTCAGTGGAATCACTAGACTACATTTCCCCATAAGAGAGGCTACCAAGGATAAACAACTAGGTTGTCGGATCCCACACATAGCAATACACGTGACACATACGCATAACATGCAAGTATGTGTTGTACAACATGGCATCACAACATAACTCAAACTCATATAGATAAAGGCCCAGAAGAGCCATATAGCATTAAATACAAACAGGGGTCACATGACCCATCATTCAGAGCATACAAGCAACGGAAGCATTACATGTCTGAGTACAGACAACTACAAAAGGAAAAGGCTAAGAAGCCTGACATCTACAAGTCCCTCCCAAGGGTACAAGATCGTAGCTGAGGTAACAAGCTACTCGTCGAAGTCCAAGCGGTACTACTAGTGAGACAGATGTCTCACCTGCAAAACATAAATAAAGCAAACATGAGTACAAAGGTACTCAGCAAGATTTACATCAGATACTATCATACATCCATTTGTATCAAGAAGGTAATGTGGAGTTTAGTTGCGACACGCCAGCTTTGACTCGGTGGCTATCCTGTTCTATGACTACGAGAAACTTCTTTGAGGTGAGGCAGTGCACACGAGTCCACTAATCACCACATCAATACACTACTATGGATTCATCCCCATCTCTCTATGATAAGGCCATCCCTAGCACTCACACTTGTCTTGAGCATTTTAGAGTATCCACTTTAAGTTGTCTATGTACCATGTAAGCATCCAAGAAGTCCATAACCGAGGACACGTCTATTCGAATAGATCATGATAACCCTGCATGGGTGTACTTCTTCACACACGCTCTCACCACTTATCACCATGTACACGTCATGTATCTCGGCAACCTTCAAGCAGAAGCCTGGCGAGGGTGTCGGCCACAACATGACTAACGACACAAGACTCTAGTCCAGGTTTATAGCCTATTCGGGTTCCATCCGCAAGGAGATCCGGCCGGGGTTTCACTCACGGCCCCAAACGATGTGTATAGGGTTCCCGAGCCCACCATCCGGGTTCCACTCGGTACACCGGGCCACATGTGCATAGTCTATCCCTAGTCCAACCTGTCGGGTGCCACTCAGTAGAAAAATAGCACTACCTACAAACACCAGAAACTATTTGCAACTCATGGACAGAGATCAAGGTGGTTAATAAGTCGAGAGAGCTTGGAGAGCCCGGAGGCCAATGTGTGGTATTAGCTAATCATTGGACAACTTACACAGAACTCAGTTCTTAAGGACGGTCTCTATGAGACAACCCATGATGTACTCCTACATGGCCTCTCACCGCTACCTTTACCAAATCGTGTTCACACGCTTAACTCTCAGCACCAGAACATATCATAACACTCCAGTTCATTCCCGATGAATCAGACCTGACATAACTCTAAGCAATAGCAGGCATGGCATGGTAGGAACACAACATGGCTCAATCAACTCCTACACATGCTAGTGGGTTTTAACTATTTACTGTGGCAATGACAGGTCATGCAGAGGAATGGGTTCAACTACCGCAGCATAAAGTAGCAGTTGAATCGTTGTTGTCCTAATGCAATAAATGATAGCAGGAGCGAGAGAGTAGGATTGTATCGGAATGAACAAGGGGGTTTGCTTTCCTGGTAGATCAACAGGGGGCACGGCTCCTCTGATAGGTACTCTGAATCGGTCTCCGAAGCAGGACCTATCGAGAAGGAACGGTGTCGACAATCAATACACAATCGTATGCAACAATATGATGCATGAACATGGCATGAGTATGTGATGTGTTTTGAGCTAATGCATTTAGCATTCTATTTGGAAGAGGTCCATTTGAACCAAAGGTTCAAATGCAACTCTAAATTAAGTCCCTTTAAATGCCATAAGTGTGTTTCCTCATATACAGCATGTATAAGTTGGTTTGTCATGCATGAAAATGGTACAGATGGATAGATTGAATTTTTCTGATAATTTTTCATATATAAATTATTTCAATCTGAGCTACAGTTGAATTTCTATGAATTTTTGAAGTTTATAACATTTTTTGGATTTTCCTGATTTATTTTAAATCCAGAAAACCATTACTGCGTCAGCATGATAGCAGCATTGCGTCAGCAAGTCAAAGGCAGCTAACCAGGTCAAACCTGACGTGTGGGGTCCACCCGTCAGTGACACGGTTAGCTAACATAGTTAGTTAGTTATTAAACTAATCCTAAACTAAAAATTAGCAGGGCCGGGCCCCACATGTCATTGACCCACAGGGGTCAAATCTGGTCAACTAGGGGGTCAAACCCAGTCAACCCTACCGGTGTTTAGCCGCCGGTGAGGCAAAACGCGGTGGAGGGGCACGGGATTCGCCTTCTTGCGACCAATTGGGCGGCGGAGGCCACGGGCGAGGAGCCAGGGCTTGTTCGCGTCTTCTGGGGCAAGTGGGAGAGGCGGGGACGGCCGGAGCTCGCTGGAGCGGAGCTCGACACGGCCGCCGGAGCACGGCTTCAAGCGGGAACGGGCTACGGGGCATGGCAGGAGCTCCGGAAGGCGTCTACGGCCTCCTGGCATTGCGCTGAGCACGGCTATGTGCTCGGTTGCAGCTATATGTGACAGTGGCCACGGTGGTGACATGGCTGTGTGGTGGCGAGCTTCGGGCACGGCGGTTCTAGCGCTAGAGGACGTGCGGGGCGACGGGGTTAGGGGCGATGCGAAGAGGGGCTCACCCCGCGTCATTTGGAGGCATCAGCAAGCTTGGGGGAGGCCGGACGGTGACGTGGCGTTGCAGGCGATATCGGGCGCTGGAGGTTGAAGACGACGACGATGGTGGCGTTGCAGGGGCTCCCGAGGCGCGTGGTTCGACTGAGAGGTAGACGGAGACGTGGCGGAGCTTGCAGACACGGAGAGAGGGTGAGCGGGAGGCGGTGAGCGTGACAACGGCGAGCGGCAGCGATGGGC
>NC_041390.1:314204064-314268999 GCF_002162155.2 Triticum dicoccoides | reverse complement strand
AGTGAGAGGGAACGAGGGAGTGCGTGGCGCTCCAGGATCCTCTCCCGCGTCGGCGGAAGCAGGAGGTGGCACAGCGCGTGCGTGCGCAAGGCGACCACGCGCCCCTGGCCTCCTGGCGAGAGGTAGGGGTGACTGGTGCGTCCAGCTGGCTGGGCCGGCCTGTTGGGCCGCTGGGCCGGCCTGTTTTCTCTATTTTTCTTTTCTTTTCTATTTTTCTGACATTTTTTTGGTTTAATAAAAATACTAAACCATTTTATTTTCTTATGCCAATTTTTGTAGGGGCTAGTGGTATTATTCCAGAGCTCCTCAACTACTAGCATAATTTTTGGACAATATTATATATATATAACAATATATATCCAAAGCAAATAATTACTGCATTAATTCCAAATGCCCAAAATAAATACTTATGAGCTCCTGAAAATGTTGGCTTGATTTTTATCTCTGTCCAAAATTTCCAGAGAGCAACATGAACATTTTCTTGGACCTTTTTGGAGCAATTTTTATCTGCGTCATTTCTAGAAATGAAATCTGAGGGTTTCACAAATCCTCATTTCAAATTTAAATGGAATTAAACATGATGCACACATGACTAGCTAGTCTAGGTCATACCAGAACTAGGGATGTGACACCTGCACCCCCGACTGGGAGCGCCGCCGAACCTGCAACTCCGATGGGCGACGCCGGTGAGGGCAACGTCACCGTTGAAGGGGCACCTTTGGCAAGTGACGGCAGCGTCCAGGGATGACGAGATGACTTGATGCAGCTCCTTTTCCTGCTTTGCTTCTGCAACATGAACCATGCCTCATGGGGGCATTTAAACTTGTGTTTGGTATTCGAAAAACAATATGTCCTGTAATATTTGTTTGAAATTCCACGATTTCCTTTCCGTTTGCTTTGGTATTCTGCGTTGGCAGGGCCCGACCCCGCGCATACCTCAACCGCCATTGGGCCATCTAGATCACCAGGATGGACCAAGGAGTGAGGGGCTACGTGGCCAGTTAGGCTCCGGAGTCGCGATGCTCAGGAGTCCCCTTTGACGCGCAAATAGCTTGCGGAAAGGAGGTGTGTAAGTAGGCCTAGTGTTCTACGTTGACATGGCCCAACCCCGCGCATACCTCAGCCGCCATTGGGTCGTCCGGATCACCAGGACGGACCAAGGAGTGTGGGGCTACGTGGCCAGTTAGGCTCCTGAGTCACGATGCTCAGGTGTCCCCCTTGACGCTCAAACAACCATCATACATGTCCTCGCCGAGGTCCCACTCGGGAGTGGTGCGTGACGACCAGGTCAGAGGGACCTGGTAGGGAGGCATACGCTAGGCAGGACCTGAGCGTAGCCCCCGTGCCCAGCCCCCTCGAGCGACTCTCCTGAGGGAAAGCGTTGCGGTGAGGCTGGACACCGAACCGGGTGGATCCATGAGGGTGGTACTGCCATGGGGCCGCCCTCAGTTGTTTATCACCAGCACGGAGCGTAGCGCTTCTACACTTGCACGGGCATAACCGCTCCTCGACCGTGTCGACTGCCAGCATGGAGCATGGTGCTTCCACTGGTGCGTGGGTGAGGGCTCCCTCTGAGTGGAGCCCTCGGGGTGTGTACAGCCCCGCCCCGACACGTGGCTTGCATGGAAGGGATAGACGAGGTGTGTCTGGGCACCCATGAGCCAGCGCGGGACTCACGAGGCCCTACCTCAAGGCGGGTTGCGCCTGGTCTTGATTCTTGATAGCTTCAGCGGTCCTGCGAGATGGTTAGGTAAATTGTGTGGGACAAATCTCCTGAGGCGATCACATGATAAGGCCAAACACCAACGACCCCAAGAGGTTACGTGAACTGGGCCGGCCCGCCAGACAAAGCTCAGCGGTTGGGTTTATCGACACTACAGGGACGGACCCGAGCATAGACGCCGTTCCTAGACTTCTCATGCGAATGATCCTGAAGAAAGACGACCGGCGCGCGGCTCCCGTGGTGGCGAGGCACCGGGTCGCGCTCCCTGGCATGTACGTCCTCGATTAGCTCATGCGAGGACAAGGCATCAAGGGCCATGGGAGGTGACGTATATGGGCGGGCCCGTGAGCCAGAGCTCAGCCTCTTGGGTTGGCGACGCTGCAAGGATGGACCCGAGCACAAACGCCGTGCCCTTCCTTAATCATGAGGCGGTCGGGGGCGGGCCTGCAAGGGCGTACGACGTTCATGGTATCAATGTACCGGACAGGCAGGTGGCTATGATAGATAACTTATGCACGGGGACAAGCTAGTTTAGATAGATATAAAAATGATACATGCCGCTAGGACACCCCCGAGCAGCCTGGGGATGATGCAGCCCGAGGGGCGCCCCCAACAGAGTAAGCTAAAGGTGCAGAAGGATACACGTCGCAGGGACAGACCCGTACGACTTGGGGGTAATGCAGCCCGAGGGGCGCCCCAACTGAATGAACTGGAAAGAGTCACCTGATAACGCTGCCAGAGTGGTGTTGAAGTAGCTGATGATGTGTGCCGAAGAATCGCTCCTCACGAGCCACTAGGGCCCTGAGCCTCAAGAGGCTCTGGGCTCGGGTGGTTCCTCGAGGACCGTCACCATTTCCGCCAGGACTGAATGGTGCCTGGCCTCCTGAGCCATCAGGATGCTCCGTAGATGACGCTGGTAGGTGACAGCCGCGTTCGGCAGGCCAAATGGCATGTGAACATAGATGTGAGGTGGACCCTCGCACCGGCCAGTGCGTGAAGGCCAGAAGCACTCTTCAGGTGTGGCCCTATTGAGCCCTGGAATTTCGACGCAGACGCGCAACCTGCCATCCTCGCCAGGATGGGGAGCTGCGCCGGGTGGTGTGCAGCGGTTGCCGCGTATGGTCCTTGCTTCTTGAAGCCCCTGGACTGCTTGGGTGATGAATTCCTGAGCACCTGGCGCTCCTTGCCTTGTGCCTTATTGAGGAAAACGTGCAGCGAAGCACGCCTCCACATGGTGCCCGAGCGCCTCCCTCGTGATGTTGGCCAGGTCTGACGCCCTCTAGAAGAGAGCCCCCGAGCCTTGCCCGAGGATGGTGCCGGGCGCGCCTTCCTATGCGAGGTAGGGAGGCGCCCCAGGTGCGGGCGATGATCCTGAGGTGGTGCCACTGGAGACACCGCTCTCCGGATGCCATGTACGGAGTAGTTGCTTCTTCTTATTCTTGGGGATGGCCTCAGGAGGGTACAGGGTGCCCTTGCTCTTGGGGTCTTCAACTGCTGCAGCTTGGAAGGCGCGCTCCAGGGAGCACACCGCATCTCTTTCTTCGCAGGGTACTATGATGATCCGCCGCTTCCTGGCATCTTGAGGACATTGTAGCCATGGTGGGTCACGACCATGAACTTGGCCAATGTTGGATACCCAAGGATAGCGTTGTACGGGAGACAGATGTGGGTGACATCGAAGTCGATGAGGTCGGTGCGGTAGTTGTCACGCTGGCCGAAGGTGACAGGGAGGCAGACCTGCCCTATCAGGGTGGTGGAGCCATCAGTCACTCCAGAGAAAGGCTTGGTAGGCTGCAGCTGGTCATATGGCACTTGGAGGTTGTCGAACGTCTCGACGGACAGGACACTGAGCCCCGCGCCGCCGTCGATGAGGGTCTTGGTGATTTGGACGTTGCTGATGACGGGTGAGCAGAGCATCGAGAGGATGCCGGCGGCTGCCGCGCACTTGAGCTGGTCTGCCTAGCTGAAGGTGATGGCGTACTTGGACCACCTGAGCGGGCACGTGGCCTCGAGCCTGGGGAGGGCCGTGCTCACCTCGCGAGTAAACTGCCTAAAGATGTACTGGAAGCTGGGGCCTGAGCACCACCGAAGATGCAGGCAATAGCGCGCGGCTCCTGGAAGCCCCCAGCCCCCTCGTCCTGATGGTGGTCGTCATTCCTTCTTGGTGGTGTGGGCAGCGGAGGGAGGCCAGGATTGCCCTAAGGGCGGTCCTTGCGAGGCTGGTCCCTCCAGGCGCCCTCACGTGGCTGTTCCTTCCAGTGGTCCCCACAAGGCCGGTTGCGCCACTCCTAGAGGGGGCCGCGGTCGTCCCAGCATCCTCCACTTCGTCCTCCTCCTCGGCCGTAGCCCCGGTTGTTGCACTCAGGGTGTCGACCAAAGTGTCCGTCTCGGATGGCCCTGAGCTCTTGACAATCATTGGTGTTGTGGTTGTGTACGTTGTGGAAGGAGCAGCATGGATGGTTGCTCTGGGACGACTCATGGTGGTCCCGGACGCGCTTCGTGTTTGGCTCCGCCGCGAGAATAGCCACTCCCTTGCGATTCATGTCCTTGGCCTTGGCTTTCTTCTCTTCCGGGTTGGCAGCAGGGAGCTCGAGGAGGGAGAGACGCCCTTCCTCATCTCTTCCGCATTTGGTCGCCATGTTGAACATCTCCAGAGCCGTGCATCGCTCCTCGTGGATGGTGAGCTCCTCCTTCATCTTGACGTCGTGGACACCATCGGAGAACGCTGAGATGATGGCCTCGTCCATCACCTTGGGGATCTTGAGGCGAACGTTGTTGAAGCGTTGGATGTACTTCTGCCGGATCTCTTCCGGCTGCTGCTTGATGTGGCGCAGGTCACCCGCGGTCGGAGGGCGGTCGCGAGTGCCCTGGAAGTTGGTGACGAAACGCTCGTGCATCTCGCCCCAGGTAAAGATCCATCCCGCGGGGAGGTTCAGGAGCCACAAGCGAGGACCATCCTTGAGAGCCATGGGAAACCAGTTCGCCATGACCTTCTCGTCTCCGTTGGCTGCCTCGATGCTCAGCTCATAGAGCTGTAGGAACTCCGCAGGGTCGGGGGTGCCATCATAGCGCGGAGGCAGATCCGGCTTGAACTTGCCTGGCCAAATGACGGTGCAGCTCGGGAGTGAAGGCTCGGCAGCCTGCTGTGGTCACCGGAGCCCGTCGTGGTGGTGGAGCCGGGTCTTGGTACCCACGCACGGCCACCGCAGGTGGCGCGCGGTCTAGACGTGGTGGTGCAGGGAGTGCAGGAGCATTTTTCTGCGGTCGAGGAACTTCTTGGCAGCTTCTTTCTTCGTGCGCGGGCACACGGCGTGGCGGATCACGCCGCGGGACCACGCATCTTGGGGCGAGGACACCGTCTTGGTGCGGAGGAGGCGCGTGCGCTCCGTGAGTCACGGATCTCGCCGTGAGGGCGCCGTCTTGATGCAGGGGCGGTGGAGGTGTAACACCCATAATGCGGCTATATCTCCCATGTATCGGGGCATGACTTAGAGGCATAGCCGCATGGTAGGCTTGTCGCAAGAGGGGTAATCTTCACACATCCCATGTACTGAATAAGAGAGGGATAAAGAGTTGGCTTACAATCGCCACTTCACACAATACATAAATAATCCATACATCATCCAAGGTACAATCAAAGGTCCGACTACGGAACCAAAATAAAGAAAGACAACCCCAAATGCTAGATCCCCGATCGTCCCAACTGGGATCCACTATTGATCATCAGGAAAGGAAACATAGTAATGGCCCGAATCCTTGTCGAACTCCAACTTGAGTTCGGTATCGTCACATGCACTGGTATCTTAGGCACCTGCAACTATTTGGAAGTATCCATGAGTCATGAGGACTCGGCAATCTCACACCCGCGAGATCAAGACTATTTAAGCTTATGGGTAGGAGAGGGTAGTGAGGTGGAGCTGCAGCAAGCACTAAGCACGTATGGTGTCTAACTTACGCAAAAGAGAGCGAGAAGAGAAGCAACGCAACGGTCGAGAAGCTAGAAGTGATCAAGAGGTGATCTTGAAGCTACTTATGTTCAAGCATAACACGAGACCATGTTCTCTTCCTGGACTCCGCCGAAAAGAGACCATCACGGCTACACACGCAGTTGATTCATTTTAATTAAGTTAAGTGTCAAGTTCTCTACAATCGGATATTAACAAATTCTCATATGCCACATAACCGCGGACACGACTCTAGAAAGTTCATAACCTGCAGGGGTGTCCCAACTTAGCCCATCACAAGCTCTCATGGTCAACGAATGATATTCCTTCCTCCGGGAAGACCCGATCAGTCTCAGAATCCCGGTTACAAGACATTTTGACAATGGTAAAACAAGACCAGCAAAGCCGCCAGATGTGCCGAAAAATCCCGATAGGAGTCGCACGTATCTCGTTCTCAGGGCACACCGGATCGGCCAGACGTCGGGTTGGCATAGACCCTGGTTACCCAGGGGGCGCCGTACATCGCCCAGTTTGGACCAACACTCAGAGGAGCACTGGCCCGAGGGTTTAAAATAAAGATGAGCCTTGAGTCCGTGGAACCCAAGGGAAAAAGGCTTAGGTGTCAAATGTTAAAACCAACATTGGGCCTTGCTGGAGGAGTTTTATTCAAAGCGAACTATCAAGGGGTTCCCATAACACCCAACTGCGTAAGGAACGCAAAATCAAGGAACATAACACCGGTATGACGGAAACTAGGGCGGTAAGAGTGGAACAAAACACCAGGCATAAGGCCGAGCCTTCCACCCTTTACCAAGTATATAGATGCATTAAAGTAAATAAGATAAAATAATGATATCCCAACATATCCATGTTCCAACATGGAACAAACTTCAACTTCACCTGCAACTAGCAATGCTATAAGAGGGGCTGAGCAAAAGCGGTAACATAGCCAAACAATAGTTTGCTAGGAAGGAGGGTTAGAGGCTTGACATGGCAATATGGGAGGCATGATATAACAAGTGGTAGGTAGCGCGACATAATGATAGAGCGAAACAACTAGCAAGCAAAGATAGAAGTGATTTCGAGGGTATGGTCATCTTGCCTGCAAAGTTCTCAGAGTTGTCGAAAGCTTGATCATTGTTAGTGTACTCAATAGGTTCCTCGTTCATGTACTCGTCTCTCGGCTCTACCCAAGGCAAGAACACAAGCAATGGAACAACAATCAATCACGGTGCAATGCATAAGCAACATGATGCAATACATGGCATGATATGCGAGATGTGATATGCAATGCATATGCGTGCTCCAGAAGGGAAAGAAAGATCAAGGCATCAAATTGGCAAACCAAGTATGCTGTTGGAAAGAGGAGATGATTTCGGTTGAAATCGTTATAAAGATCACCGGAAACAGATGCACGGTTTGTAAATGGCAAGCAAAACAAGAATGACACAATTCTGCGATTAACAGCACGATGCCATCTAGAATGCAACAAGAAACTAAGCTACTGCACTCCAACATAACAACAAAGCATATGGCAGTGATGTACAAGAGATGCTTGCAAAACATGAACACTGAGCTATGGCTAAAACACAATAGAACAGGTTCAAAAAAGCATGGCAAAAGTGCCAAAGATATCATCATCACAGACTTAGTGAAACACTAACATGTCAAAAACAACACCAGGAAGCAATGTTTAGAGCAAGAAAACATCATGCTACAGGAACATATCATAGAAAACCAAGGCATCGCATGACTCTACTAAAAGCATACATCAAAAGTCTGTTACTGATCATGAGCCAAAAATGCACAGAAGTTATGATGGCACCCACATAAACATAGCAAGTTTTATTAACAGTTTGGGACTTGCAGAAATCAGAGCATAGCATAAACAGATTCACGATAGCAACTTTGCGAGCTCATGCCACTCACCACAAAGCATTGCATGACAAAATAAGCATACCAATAGCAATATGACATGTTCAAGAAGCTAACCATGGCAAGAGCAAGTTCATAGGATGCATGGATCACTAGCAACAACCATGGCAATATTGATTACCATGTTAACATTCTGCCAGGAACATTTTATAGCAAACGTAGAGCAAGAAAAATACATGCTAGAGCACTCCATAATTGCAAACAGGAGCATGGATGGATAGAGCATAACCAAATGTTCAAAACTTCCTTACTGAAGTATCCCAAAATAAGCATGTATATCACTGTAGCATCCAGTTTACATGACATCAAAATAACAGCAGCAAAATCCTATGTCCCTGAAAACAGCAACATTGTGGAGCCTAGTTTGCATGCTTGTTCTAGTCACCACATAGATCAGAAAAATACAAGACAAGCACCTCTGTAAATACAGCTTGATGTAGTTCAAAACTCATGTAGACCTCAACCTCATATGATGCACACATCAAATGCAACAAAAATGACAAAACCTCATGATATGATAAGTACTCTTGTGTCAATGAAAAAGGCATCATAACCGATAGTAAGATGAATGTAAATGCTTCTAACATGAAGAGCTCAGCGAGACGAACAATTTGACATATCATATGCATAATTTGGAGCTATGGTCATCGAGATAGGATGCGATGAACATGGCATGAAAATTTACAGGGGAAAAGACTTAGCCAAAAATCCACCTCCCGCGAAAAACTGATCTAGGGTTCGGGGCACCGTTCCTGAGGAAAACCGGGGCTCGAGCTCGCAGGAGTTGGATGCCTGGTGGAGGGAGATGGCCGGCGACGGGGTTGACCGGAGTGGAAGCGGGCGGAGGCGAGGAGGCGGCCGGCGAGGTGAAGGAGGACCGGCGAGGTCGTGGCGGGGCTGGAGGCGAGGCAGTGGCGCTCCTCCGGCAACTGGATGGCGGCGCGGCGCAGATCCGGGTGGCGGCGCAGATCTCGGGCGAGGGCGCGGTGGAGGCAAACGGCCGTGAGGCGCGGGCCTCGGGCGGTAGGCGCGCGGGCTCGCGCGGGCCTGGCTCGGGCCCCGCAGGCCGCGGCGGGGGTGGGCAGTGGAGAGGAAATGTGGCGGCTTCCTACTGGCGCGAGCGCGGTGGCGACCTTGTCCGCCGGGCGAGAGGGAGGTCAAGGGTTTGGACCCGAAAATTGGGAGGGGGTGCACATATTTATAGGTAGGGGAAGTTTGGAGTGTCCAAATGAGGTGCGGTTTTCTCCCACGTGATCGTGATCCGACGACGGAGGACATGGAGATGGTTTAGATGGGTTATTGGGCTATTTTGGAGGGGTGTTGGGCTGCAAAACACAAGAGGCTTTTGCGGTTACCCGGTTAACCGTTGGTGTATCAAACGGGCTCCAAATGGAATGAAATTTGATAGGTGGTCTACTGGTGGTGTGCCAAGGCCACTTGACAAATCTCGGTCCATTCCGAGAACATTTAACACCCGCTCATGAAAAGAGACAAGAGGGGTGCGCCGGTGCACGTGGGAGTGTCGGATTGCGAAACGGACAACGGGGAAAATGCTCGGATGCATGAGACGAACACGAATGCAAATGCGATGCACATGATGACATGATATGAAATGCATGACATGAACAAAAAGAAAAACAAATACAAAACCCAACCACGAAGGGAATCTCATAACTTAAGGCCGAAAATGGCAAGAGTCGGAGTTACAAATATGGCAAGTTACATCCGGGGTGTTACAGGAGGCCCTCCGTGAGCTACGTTTCCTGCGGCTGGAGGCGGGCGAGGCAGCGAGAGGGATGGTGCAGGAGAGCCCCCAACGATGCTGAAGACCTCGGAGATGCGGTCCAGCCAGTCCTCATAGAGGTCATCGACCGAGCGGTAACGGAGGAGCTCGCGTTCCATGAGCAATGCAGCCTGCGCATCCGTGGGCGTGCGATGAGTGTGGGACGATGAGCCGGTCGGAGTTAGTAGTGGGGTGGCGGTGCAGCCATCCCGCCGCATAGAGGGGTGCAGCGACATCACTTGCTGCTCATCTGCTGTCGGGCCAGTAGCAGCGTTGGCAACACATGATGGAGAATGGCGGGGAGGTTTGTCACTCAGTTTGGCGGTGGCTAGGCTATATTTATAGTGGCCCTAGTCCTCTTCCCCCAAAAAGTAGGTGAGAAGGGATCCCACAACGGTCAAATTCGAAGGGAGACAAGTAGTACATCTTATCCTGACGAAAGCTGGTCTTCACCTGCAAAGCTTCTAGTCGTCACGCTGTGGTGGGCTCAATGATGACCTCCGTCCTACCGTCCTGGCGGTCTTGATCTTGTTGCATCTGAATGTAAACCTTTGGCTGATTCCTTGGGACTCGGCGCCTGCACTTGCCTCCTTAGCACCAAAGAGGAAACTGTTGTACTGCACTCGATGGTGGCCGCCTGTCCTTGGTCATCATGGCTTGCGTCATCTGAATCTCACGAGGTGGGGGCTTGTAACAACCACGATGCGATTATATCTCCCATGTGTCGGAGCACGACTTAGAGGCATAACCGCATAGTAGGCATGTCGCAAGAGGGGTAATCTTTACACATCCCATGTACTGAATAAGAAAGGGATACAAAGTTGGCTTACAATCGCCACTACACACAATGCATAAATATAGCATTACATCATCCAGAATACAATCAAGGTCCGACTACAGAACCAAATAAAGAAAGACAACCCCAAATGCTAGATCCCCGATCGTCCCGACTAGGCTCCACTACTGATCAACTGAAAACGAAACAACACAACGAACACGATCTTCATCGAGCTCCCACATGAGCTGGGTTGCGTCACCTGCACTGGTATCATCGACACCTGCAACTGTTTGGAAGTATCTGTGAGTCACGAGGACTCAGCAATATCACACCCGCGAGATCAAGAGTATTTAAGCTTATGGGTAGGAAAGGGTAGTGAGGTGGAGCTGCAGCAAGCACTAGAATATATGGTGGCTAACTTACGCAAATGAGAGCGAGAAGAGAAGCAATGCACGATCGAGAAGCTATAAGTGATCAAGAAGTGATCATGAAGCTACTTACGTTCAAGCATAACACAAGAACCGTGTTCACTTACCAGAATCCGCCGGAAAGATACCATCACGGCTACACACGCGGTTGATGCATTTTAATTAAGTTAAGTGTCAAGTTCTCTACAACAGGATATTAACAAATTCCCATATGCCCATAACCGCGGGCACGACTTTCGAAAGTTCAAAACCCTGCAGGGGTGTCCCAACTTAGACCATCACAAGCTTTCACAGTCAATGAAGGATATTCCTTCTCCCAGGAAGACCCGATCAGACTCGGGAATCCCGGTTAGAAGACATTTCGACAATGGTAAAACAAGACCAGCAAAGCCGCCCGATGTGCCGACATCCCGATAGGAGCTGCACATATCTCGTTCTCAGGGCAACACCGGATGAGCAATCCGGACAACTCAAACCAGCCCTCAAGTTTCCCCAAGGTGGCGCTGCAAGGGGCTCTAGTTCGGACCAACACTTAGAGAAGCACTGGCCCCGGGGGGCTAAAATAAAGATGACCCTTGAGTCTGCAGAACCCAAGGGAAGGTGATAGGTTGTTAGGCAAATGTAAAACCAAGGTTGGGCCTTGATGGATAAGTTTTATTCAAAGCAAACAGTCAAGGGGTTCCCATAACACCCAACCGCGTAAGGGACGCAAAATCAAGGAACATAACACCGGTATGACGGAAACTAGGGCGGCAAGAGTGGAACAAAATACCAGGCATAAGGCCGAGTCTTCCACCCTTTATGAAGTATATAGATGCATTAAAGTAAATAAGAGATAATAATGATATCCCAACAATATCCATGTTCCAACATGGAACAAACTTCATCTCCACCTGCAACTAGCAACGCTATAAAATGGGCTGAGCAAAGCGGTAACATAGCCAAACAACGGTTTGCTAGGAAGGGTGGGCTAGAGGCTTGACATGGAAATATGGGAGGCATGATATAGCAAGTGGTAGGTATCCTGGCATAGCTATAGAGTGAACAACTAGCAAGCAAAGATAGAAGTGATTTCGCGGGTATGGTCATCTTGCCTGCAAAGTTCTCCGAGTTGATGAAAGCTTGATCCTCGTAAGAGTACTCAACGGGTTCCTCGTCTCCAGGCTCTACCCAAGGCAAGAACACAAGCAAAGGAAAACCACAATCAACCACGGTGCAATGCGCAAGCAACAGGATGCAAAACATGACATGACATGCGGGATGTGATATGCAATGCATATGCATGCTTCGGAAGGCAAAGATTGAACCAGGCCTCAACTTGGCAAACCAAGTGCGCCTCTGGAAAGATGAGTTGATTTCGGTCGAAATCGATATAAAGATCACCGGAATCGGATGCACAGTTTGCAAATGGCAAGCAAAACAATAATGGCACAATTCTGCGATTAACAGCACAATGCCACCTAGAATGCAACAAGAAACTAAGCTACTGCACTCCAACATAACAACAAAGCACATGGTAGAGATCTACTCAAAATGCTTGACAAAATATGAACAGTGAGCTACAGCTAATTCACAAAAGAGCAGGTTCAAACAAGCATGGAAAAAGTGCAAAAGATATCAGCTTCACAGACTTGGTGAAAATACAACATGACAGGAATTAACATCAGGAAGCAATGTTTAGAGCAAGCAAACAACATGCTACATGAACATATAATAGCAATACAAGGCATGGCATGAATCTTATCAAAGCATAGAACACAAGTCCCTTACTGACCATAAGCCAAAAAGGCACAGAAGATATGATGGCACCCATGTAAACATAGCAAGTTTCGTTAACAGATTCAGACTTAGCAGAAAACTGAGCATGGCATAAACAGAATTATGAAGGCAAATTTGCGAGCTCGATTCACTCAACACAAGGCATTGCATGACAAGATAAGCATAGCATCAGCAAGAAGACATGTTCAAGAATCTAACCAAGGCAATAGCAAGTTCATAGCATGCATGGATCAACTACAACATCCATGGCAAAATTGATTAATATGTAAACAATCTGCCAGGAACATATTATAGCAAAAGTAGAGCAAGATTAAGTCATGCTAGGGCACTCCATAGATGCAAACATGGACATGGATGGATAGAGCACAACCATATGTCCAAATCGTCCTTACTGAAGATACTCAAAAGAAGCATGGATCTCACCGTAGCATCATGAATACATGGCATACAAATAACAGCAGAGCAATGACTTGGTGAAATTCTAAGTCTTTGAAATCAGTAATATCATGAAGGCTAATTTGCATGCTTGTGCTAGTCACCACATTGATCACAAAAATACATGGCATACACCCATGTAAATATGGCATGGCATAGACCAAAACACATGTAGAGCTCATGCCCATATGATGCACACAACAAATGTAGCAAAAATGACAAATGCTCATACTCTGATAAGAATCAGCACCTAACATTTTATAGTACTCTTGCATCAGTGATTAGGGCATCAAGATGGACACAAACAAACATGGCACAATGGAATTAAATGAAGAGCATCTCACATTGAACATTTTGATATATAGCACGCACAAAACGGAGCTACGATGATGAAGTTATGGCATGATGAACAGGGCATAAATTATGAGGATCTGAGGACTTTCTGAAAAATTCAGGACCGAAAGGTGAGCGTTGGATATATATTCGTCGTACAAGGCAGAGAATAGAAGAGCCTCACCCTGGGCTTCGGCCCAACTCAGAGGGGAGGCAGGCCGACGCTGAGCAGATGGGCCACAGGAGCTGGGCTGGGCCCACACGGAGGCTGGCGTCCCACGTGACGAAGGAGGCAGGCCTGAGCGGGAGCTTGTCCTCCTTCCGCTCGAGCAGGGGAGGCGGCCATGGCAGGGCGGCGCTGGCGCCGGTCGGAAGGGAGGCGAGGAGGAGGCCAGAGCAAGGCGGGAACGGGCGGATCCGGTGACGCGGAAGCCGAATCCGATGGGGACGGGGTTTGCCGAAGCTTCGCAGGGCGGCGGCGGATCCTGGCGAGGCGGTGGTGATGCTCGCCGGCGGGAGGCCAGGTGGCGGCGCTGAAAGCATGGAGCGGCGAGGTGCTCCCCTGACCCAGCTCGGGATCGAGTAGGAGGAGCGGCGCGGGACTCGGGCTAGGCGGGCCGGATCTGGGCGCCGCGGGCCCACGCGATGGAGGGAGCGGCGTTGGCGACGTTGCAGCGCTCGAGTGGACGAGGGAGGCGGCGGTGCTGAGGTGGCGGCCTCTCATTAGCCGGAGCGACGTGGCGGCGGCGGTGGACGCGTCCGACGACGGACGGACATGTCCGGATGTGCGGTGGAGGAGTGGATCTAGGGTTTCATCCGCGAAATTTCAGAGGGAGACACATATTTATAGGTAGGAGGAGGTAGGAGTGTCCAAATGGAGTGTAGTTTTCGCCCACACAATCGTGATCCGACGATGGAGGACATGGGAGTGGTTTGGAAGTGTTATTGGGCTATTTTGGAGGGGTGTTGGGCTGCAACACACACGAGGCCTTTACGGTTCCCCGGTTAACCGTTGGAGTATCAAACGAACTCCAAATGGCACGAAACTTGACAGGCGGTCTACCGGTGGTGTAACAAGGCCACTTGGCTAATATCTGTCCATTCCAAGAAAGTTTAACACCCGCACACGAAAAGAGGCAAAAGGGGACGACAGAGGACGTAGGAGTGTCAGATTGCTAAACGGACAACAGGGAAAATGCTCGGATGCATGAGACGAGCACGAATGCAAATGCGATGCACATGATGACAATATATGAAATGCATGACACGAACAAAATGCAAAACGAAGACAGAACCCAACCATGAAGGAAAATCATATCGCATCTCGGGAAAAGGCAAGAGTCGGAGTTACAAATATGGAAAGTTGTATCCGGGGTGTTACAACACTCCACCACTACGAGAGGATCTCGTCCCGAGATCTAGGATGGTACTGGAGGGAAAACGGAAGAGGAAGAATAAGAGGTAAAACTAAGTTGCTTCTTTGACAAACGAGTGAAACCAAAGAACCTTGAGAGGTTGAAAAGTTGAAAGAAAGAACACAATGGAGTTGAACACAATTGAGAGCACTGCGGTAGAAAGAGAAGGAAATCTTGATAAGATGACAAGAACTTGAGTAGAGGACACAACACTCCGGTAAAATGAATAAGCATGAAAAGAACACGATCCTCACAACTCGAGATGATGAGAGAAGAGAGCAACAACGCAATGCCTCCGGAAGAAACGAAAGAAAGGAATTAAAAGAATGGAGGAGAAAACAACATCTTCTACCTCAAATGAGCTTGCAAAGGCATCCTTAGGCGAAGGGTCGAATGGAGTTGTTGGAAAACCAACAACGAAAAGAGTAAGCTTGTTGTGGGCTTATGGAAAACACGCCGAAATCTTGAGGTGAAATTCTTCCACTAACAAAAACAATAGATTGGATTGATATCAACATGGAGATGAAAACTCCTTCATCGAGATGAGAAGCGGAAATTGGATCATAGATAAGCACCATAATGGCAACATTCCCAACGGAAGGCTTTAGGTGAAATCTATACCAAGATAACTCCAAGGAAGAAAATGATGGGTTTAAATATCTCATTCCTGACAACTTTTGAATCATGAAACATGAAGGGAAATTGTCAAGAAAGACATAACACCACCTGAAAAAGATAAGATAGAAAGAAATTTACTTCGGAATGCAAGATGAAGAATACTTGAGCTCCTTTGAAAAGAATCTCGATGAGCACTTTGAGAAGGAATTAAATGTTTGATGAGACGCCAAGTTGAGCCTCCATGAAGAACTCCGGTAACAAAAGGATGATCAAACAAAAGGAAAGAGAAGTTACAAACACAAGGTGAAGCCTTGCGATGATTTAGATGGAGCTTGGCGACGAGATAATGCGAAAAAACTTGGAACTCCGGAAAAGAAAAATGAACAAAAGAAATCAAGAATTTTGATGAACCTCCGGAATAAGGAATTAATCACTTGGGTGAACGAAGAATAAGAATTACATTATGCTTATCCTTCATCAATTAAATTGATGATAAGCAACGGATTTGGCATACTACTTATTCTCGTTGAAAGGATTAAGGGAGATATAGAACAAACTTGGGAAGGTCTTGGTGGAACCACCAGTAGGATTTAACCAACGAATGAATTGATATGATAACCATGGCAAAACAATTGTTGAACGGACCACCATAAGAATTGAAAATGAAAGTAGCAAAGGCACAAATCACCGGGAAGAATTGGAGAACGAATGAATATACTTGAGGGGATTTGATACAAGAGAACGAAGAGATCACGAGTTGATTAGAGAATACTTGAATGAAGCATCGGTAAGATTTGGAGAATGAGAGGTGAAGCTGAGAATGAATAAACCCGAAATGATGGTCTTCAGAGAATCAAACTGGAAAGACTCTTGAATTGCTCCGGATGAGTGAAAAGAATTCTCACAATTGAAAACAATTATGAGAGGATGGCGTCAAGCTTGAACTTCGCATCTTTGGAAGAACAGATAAGATTTCGAGGAAAAACTCTTCTTCGGTCTTCAAATGTAGAGAATGATGACAAAAAAACACCACCATGAATCGTTGAGATACTCCGGGATGAATATTAGAAAGGTTTAACCGACGATGAAAGAATTTGAAAGATCTTGGAGAAAGACATTTGACTGATGACAAATCGTTTTTACGTCAAACTTAGAAATGAATTTTGAGAATAACTCCGAGAAAACTAGAGAGTCAGGTAAGATCCTGGGACAAGACCTGTGGGTTAGGGCCCACTCAAAAGATACACCGTTGAACGATTTAAAAGGAAGATAGTGCCAATTGAATTAAATGGCTCAAAAGAGATAACAACCTCGAGATATCTTGAACGGATTGATAATGGAGACGCAAATCTTCTGAGATATCTTCAGCACTCCAGAACAATGAATAGAAAGCGGGGAATGATTATGAGGTGCACCGGCATGGAAAAGCATTGGAAACGAGGAGAAGATATGATCGACAAAGCTTGACTTGAATCCACTGAAGAAAAAAGAGAATGGATAATGATAAACTTGAAACTCCGTTAGTATCTTCCTGAGAATCATCGGATAAGAACATTAACGGAACTGAATGGAGAGACTTCCCATCAATAAAAGGATACTTGAATAAGAAATCTGAATCCTTGAAGAAAAAGGGTGGGAGGGCAAGAAAAACAAAGACAACTTGGAGGCGGATGAAACAAACACCGTTGACGAAACCTGAGTTGAACTTGCGGGTGTTGAAAATGATCGGATCCACTTGGCAAGAAACACGCCGGTTGAAAAGGATTGACATGACAATATCGATGAACAAGAAGGATTGGTATTCACATAGAAGTGTGAGAACACCACTTAGGAAAGGTATGGAATCAACACTTGACTTCGAAGCAACTCAAATACCACAACTGAAAACAAAAACAAAGGATTGGCTTGCAAAATGAGCCGGAACAAACATATGATAGATCCCATATCGTATCATGTGTCTGTTGGAAAGATATCCTACGTGATACTTGAATTCCCACTTATAAACTCCCGAAACTTTCTGGTTATGCAATCACGTGTTGGGGATATAGGGGAAGCACAACATCTCACCCAAAACTAGCAAATCCTACATCCAGTTGTATCCATCCTTCAACACATAACCAAGAAACATTCGGAAATTGTTTACCTCAACCTTTGAAAAGCATCCGTTATATGAGTTATGGCAATACTCCCGAACTCCTGCCCCAGTACTGGGTGGCGTCGAGGTTATCTCACCAACAACTACATAAAAGAGATTTTCAATGTCGGCGAAACTCAGGTATTCCAGAAACTACAACGATAAAATTGTGACGACAACACCTCGGAGCTCAACTCTCCGGGACACTGCCACAACCCCTGAATGTCAGGAGGCACCAAGAACAATGTTCTCGTCACAAGACTATCAGAACGATTCCAAGATACCCGCGTGATCCTAAATTTTTTTCGTGAAATTTGAGGAGAGGAGAGTCAAAACTTCTACGCCAGGAGGCCTCACCAGAGCGACGAAGGGACTGAGGAGTAAAAAGAGTCCTACTCTCTGAGATATATATAATTATAAGACTCAAAACATTTTGTTCTAGACTCAACAACATCAGTGATTCGATCAAGCAGGGGGCTCCTAAGTCGGTGAAGTCTCTGATTACCAACTTGTAACACCCACGATGCGGCTATATCTCCCACGTGTCGGAGCATGATTTAGAGGCATAACCACATAGTAGGCATGTCGCAAGAGGGGTAATCTTTACACATCCCATGTACTGAATAAGAAAGGGATACATAGTTGGCTTACAATCGCCACTTCACACAATACATAAATATAGCATTACATCATCCAGAATACAATCAAGGTCCGACTACAGGACCAAATAAAGAAAGACAACCCCAAATGCTAGATCCCCGATCGTCTCGACTGGGGTCCACTACTGATCAACTGAAAACGAAACAACACAACGAACACGATCTTCATCGAGCTCCCACTTGAGCTGGGTTGCGTCACCTGCACTGGTATCGTCGGCACCTGCAACTATTTGGAAGTATCTGTGAGTCACGAGGACTCAGCAATCTCACACCCGCGAGATCAAGACTATTTAAGCTTATGGGTAGGAAAGGGTAGTGAGGTGGAGCTGCAGCAAGCACTAGCATATATGGTGGCTAACTTACGCAAATGAGAGTAAGAAGAGAAGCAATGCACGGTCGAGAAGCTATAAGTGATCAAGAAGTGATCCTGAAGCTACTTATGTTCAAGCATAACACAAGAACCGTGTTCACTTCCCGGACTCCACGGGAAAGAGCCCATCACAGCTACACATGCGGTTGATGCATTTTAATTAAGTTAAGTGTCAAGTTCTCTACAACCAGATATTAACAAATTATGATCTGCCCATAACCGCGGGCACGGCTTTCGAAAGTTCAAAACCCTGCAGGGGTGTCCCAACTTAGCCCATCACAAGCTCTCACGGTCAACGAATGATATTCCTTCTCCCAGGAAGACCCGATCAGACTCAGAAGCCCGGTTACAAGACATTTCGACAATGGTAAAACAAGACCAGCAAAGCCGCCCGATGTGCCGACATCCTGATAGGAGCTGCACATATCTTGTTCTCAGGGCAACACCAGATGAGCAATCCGTACAACTAAAACCATCCCTCAAGTTTCCCCGAGGTGGCGCTGCAAGGGGCTCTAGTTCGGACCAACACTTAGACAAGCAGTGGCCCGGGGGGTTAAAACAAAGATGAACCTTGAGTCTGCAGAACCCAAGAGAAGGTGATAGGTTGTTAGGAAAATGTAAAACCAAGGTTGGGCCTTGCTGGAGGAGTTTTATTCAAAGCGAACTGTGAAGGGATTCCCATAACACCCAACCACGTAAGGGATGCAAAATCAAGGAACATAACACCCGTATGACGGAAACTAGGGCGACAAGAGTGGAACAAAACACCAGGCATAAGGCCGAGCCTTCCACCCTTTACGAAGTATATAGACGCATTAAAGTACATAAGAGATAATAATGATATCCCAACAATATCCATGTTCCAACATTGAACAAATTTCATCTCCACCTGCAACTAGCAACGCTATAAGAGGGGTGAGCAAAGCGGTAACATAGCCAAACAACGGTTTGCTAGGAAGAGTGGGTTAGAGGCTTGACATGGCAATATGGGAGGCATGATATAGCAAGTGGTAGGTATCGCGGCATAGCAATAGAGCGAAAAACTAGCAAGAAAAGATAGAATTGATTTCGAGGGTATGGTCATCTTGCCTGCAAAGTTCTCTGAGTTGACGAAAGCTTGATCCTCGTAAGCGTACTCAACGGGTTCCTCGACCACGAACTCGTCTCCCGGCTCTACCCAAGGCAAGAACACAAGCAAAGGAAAACCACAATCAACCATGGTGCAATGCGCAAGCAACATGATGCAAAACATGACATGACATGTGGGATGTGATATGCAATGCATATGAATGCTTCAGAAGGGAAAGATTGAACCAGGCCTCAACTTGGGAAACCAAGTGCATCGCTGGAAAGATGAGTTGATTTCGGTCGAAATTGATATAAAGATCACCGGAATCGGATGCACGGTTTGCAAATGGCAAGCAAAACAATAATGGCACAATTCTGCGATTAACAGCACAATGCCACCTAGAATGCAACAAGAAACTAAGATACTGCACTCCAACATAACAACAAAGCACATGGAAGAGATCTACTCAAAATGCTTGACAAAAGATAAACAGTGAGCTACAGCTAATTCACAAAAGAGCAGGTTCAAACAAGCATGGAAAAAGTGCAAAAGATATCAGCTTCACAGACTTGGTGAAAATACAACATGTCAGGAATTAACATCAGGAAGCAATGTTTAGAGCAAGCAAACAACATGCTACAGGAACATCAAATAGCAATACAAGGCATGGCATGAATCTTCTCAAAGCATAGAACACAAGTCCCTTACTGACCATAAGCCAAAAAGGCACAGAAGATATGATGGCACCCATGTAAACATAGCAAGTTTCGTTAACAGATTTAGACTTAGCATAAAACCGAGCATGGCATAAACAGAATTACGAAGGCAACTTGGCGAGCTCGATTCACTTAACACAAGGCATTGCATGACAAGATAAGCATAGCATCAGTAAGAAGACATATTCAAGAAGCTAACGAAGGCAATAGCAAGTTCATAGCATGCATGGATCAACTACATCATCAATGGCAAAATTGATTAATATGTAAACAATCTGCCAGGAACATATTATAGCAAAAGTAAAGCAAGATTAAGTCATGCTAGGGCACTCCATAGATTCAAACAGGGACATGGATGGATAGAGCACAACCATATGTCCAAATCGTCCTTACTGAAGATATTCAAAAGAAGCATGGATCTGACCGTAGCATCATGAATACATGGCATAAAAATAATAGGAGAGCAATGACTTGGTGAAATTCTAAGTCTCTGAAATCAGCAATATCACGAAGGCTAATTTGCATGCTTGTGCTAGTCACCACATTGATCACAAAAATACATGGCACACACCCCTGTAAATATGGCATGGCATAGAACAAAACACATGTAGAGCTCATGCCCATATGATGCACACAACAAATGTAGCAAAAATGACAAATGCTCATACTCTAATAAGAATCAGCACCTAACATTTTATAGTACTCTTGCATCAGTGATTAGGGCCTCAAGATGGAATCAAACAAACATGGCACAATGGAATTAAATGAAGAGCATCTCACATTGAACATTTTGATATATAGCACGCACAAAATGGAGCTACGGTGATGAAGTTATGGCATGATGAATAGGGCATAAATAATGAGGATCTGAGGACTTTGTGAAAAGTGAGCGTTGGATATATATTCGTCTTACAGGGTAGAGAATAGAAGAGGCTCACCCTGGGCTTCGGCCCAACTCAGAGGGGAGGCAGGCCGACGTTGAGCAGACGGGCTACCGGAGCTGGGTAGGGCCCACACGATGGAGGGAGCGGCGGTTGGCAACGTGGCAGCGCGCGAGTGGACGAGGGAGGCGGCGGTGCTCAGGTGGCGGCCTCTCATTGGCCGGAGTGACGTGGCGGTGGCGGTGGACGCGTCCGACGGCGGACGGACATGTCCGGATGCACGGTGGAGGAGTGGATCTAGGGTTTCATCCGTGAAATTTCAGAGGGAGACACATATTTATAGGTAGGAGGAGGTAGGAGTGTCCAAATGAGTGTAGTTTTCGGCCACACGATCGTGATCCGACGACGGAGGACATGGGAGTGGTTTGGAAGTGTTACTGGGCCATTTTGGAGGGGTGTTTGCGCTCACGAGGCCTTTATGTTCCCCAGTTAATCGTTGGAGTATCAAACGAACTCCAAATGGCACGAAACTTGACAGGCGGTCTACCGGTGGTGTACCAAGGCCACTTGGCAAATCTTGGTCCATTCCGAGAAAGATTAACACCCGCACATGAAAAGAGGCAAAAGGGGACGCCGGAGGACATAGGTGTGTCGGATTGCAAAACGGACAACGGGGAAAATGCTCGGATGCATGAGACGAACATGAATGCAAATGCGATGCACATGATGACAAGATATGAAATGCATGACATGAAAAAAATGCAAAACAAAGACAAAACCCAACCACGAAGGAAAATCATATCGCATCTCCGGAAAAGGCAAGAGTTGGAGTTAGAAATATGGAAAGTTGTATCCGGGGTGTTATAGGGCTTGCATAGAGATCTCCGCTCCTCAGGAGCTTGCCCGAGGAGTCCGCTCCTTCTGGAGGTGTTGGTGTTGTCTGCCTCACGAGGCTTGGCCCCTCGCTAGGGTCTTGAGTTGTTGCTGATGAAGGTGGGCCATACCAGGCCATATCAACACCTCCTTCTGGAGGTGTTCGTGTCGTCTGCCTCATGAGGCTTGGCCCCTCGCTAGGGTCTTTAGTTGATGATGATGAAGGTGGGCCGTACCAGGCGGTTGATCGAGCCACGCCGTGGGCCGCAGGCAGGCGAGTCTGGGCACCCCCATTCCCAGAATGTCGACAGTAGCCTCCAGGCTAAAGGCGCGCTCGGACTTGGCTTCGAGGCAAAGCCAGGCGGCAAGGGCGGAGCACTATGGGCCCTAACTACCTGCGGCCTCTGTTGACACGTGGTGTTTGATGGGACGTGGGTGTCTCCGCTTCCCCATGCTGCCACGGCCACCGTTCGACTTGATTAGAGCATGCTGCATGCTGAAAGATCATCATTACCAAGGATCGTGGAGGCTGGCTATTGGCCTCTCTCTAGCTATAAATGGGGAGAGAGGCGGAGCCCCCTTGCTCATCTCCATCTTCTCGCTGCCTGCTTCCTCTTCTCCTTCCTTGTCTCGCCGTCTCGCTGAAGTGCTCATGGTGCCGATGAGGAAGTTCTCTGATGCAAAGAAGGGTAAGGCCCCCAAGGAGGGAACGGATTCGCCGCTGCCCAAAAGGGGTCAGGCGTCCCCGCAGATATGTTGCGACCCCGGTGGTGGCCCCTCAGGGGCGTAGGCGCACTCCTCCAAGAGCGGGCACTGCCTCTGATGGCCGTGGTGGTGCTTCTTCTTGCGGCGGGAGACGCTAGGGATGAGGCAACTCCTATGATGGGGGAAGGTGCGCCATGGTTGCTCGGCCTCCTCGGCCGCGCTTCCACTCAACAGACGTGTTCCCGGAATTTGTCGTGTGGTCTGAGAGGCCCGCTCGCACCTGGGTCCCGCTCCCGTGCTTCTTTGTGGGTGCGCTGCTGACCACTGGGCTTGATGGGCTCTGGCTACAGGCTGACGGGTGCTGAAGCAGAGCCTCGTGGGTGGGGATCGAATTCACCGCCACGGGCAACGTATCCTTGACCTGCGGTTGGCAGGCGTTCGCCCACGCGCAGGGCCTGAGTGGGAGGTGCACCCTCCACTTCAAGTATGACGGCCTCGTGACCCTCTATGTGAGGGTGTTTGGGGAAGACGGCCGCCGCACGGGGTGCCGCCCCAAGGATGATAGCAGCATGATGAGCTTGGCCTTAGCGATGGTCGTGACGACGATGAGGGTGAGCTTGCCCTTGGCGACGGCCACGCCACCTCCAACAGTGGCGGCTTCTCTTCCGACAAGAGCACTAGCAGCGGCGGCTACGATGAGCCATCGTGCCGCCGGGCTTGGATCGTGGAAGGCGACTGGCCATCGCGTTGTCGTGCTCCAGTGAAGCGGGAGGAAGGCTCAGACTAAGCTTCGGGCTTTGCTGGAGCCTGGCCACGGGAGCTGTTGCGGTCATGAGGCCTACTTTTGTTTTTCCTTTCCTTTCTCATGCACTTGACAAAGTAGAGGGCCCCGCTGGGGTGTGTAATGAACTACGGCGTTTGTGCCACTATGTTATGTTTGCTACTTTGATGTTGTGTCATGATACTTGTGTTTCCACTAGATGCGGTCAGGGTAACTTAGCTTGATGTGCTTGTGGTAGTCTCCCATGTCGCGAGGGCGCACCTTGCCTGGCCTGCCGATCCTTAGGAGACATTGTATAGATACAGAGTTTCTCTTTCTTCTTCGAAAGGCCTCACAAGGCGCCTCGTCCAACCTCGTGTGAGCCACCAAGTGTGGGTTTGTTGCGGCTGGCACACCGCGTCGCGCTGTCCGGAGGCACACACATAAGAGGGTGCGCATGCCCACAAGCTTGTTCAAGAGCATCTCGGGAGGATTAAGGACGTTGAAGCCTGGCGAGGTGTGGTTACGGGCGAGCCCAGGCGACACATCTGCCTAGCCCCTGCGCGCGAGGAGGAGCGACGGGCAACCTCCACTCTTCCTGGGGTAGGACGGAAAGGCAAACGAACAAGAGAGAAAACTCCAACTCTGGCAAACGAAAGATGCAAAAACTCCAAATTCATTCAAGAAGTCGAAAACCAGATACAGAAAGCAAGCAAAGAACAGCCGCATCCGGCACCTAGACTAGTCTTCATGTCTTCCCACCAGCACGGAGCATGGGGCCTCCAGTAGGACATGGATGGGAGCCCCCATGAGGCCCAGGGGTGACCTCAGGAGACTCCAGGACGTGTACAGACCCAACTCATTATTACGTGAGAGCGTCACGAGCAGAGACCTTCACAGGCGTGGGGCCTTGCTTCATGGGTAGAACTTCCGGAGGTGCTGGATGTTCCAGGCGTTCTGGATGGGGATCCCGTCCTATGTCTCCAGGCGCGCGGCGCCAGGCCTGGAGACATGGGCGATCGTAAATGGGCCCTCCCAAATGGGCAAGAGATTGTGCAGCCCTTCCTTGGAGAGCATCCGCCTCAGGACGAGATCACCCACCTCGAGCGTCCTGGAGTGGATGCTGCAGCAGTGGTACCGCCGCATCGCCTGCTGGTACCTCGCAGCTCGGAGCGAGGCTTGGCAGCGGCGTTCCTCCCCCAGCACGACGTCCATCCCCCGTGAGGTGTCCTGGCATGCCTCATCAAATGCCAAGACCCGTGTGGAGCAATGCCTGACCTCATGAGGGAGAACCACTTCAGCTCTACAGACGAGGAAGAATGGAGTCTCACCCGTTGACTTGGTCGCGGTGGTGCGAATGGACCACCGCACGGACTGGAGCTCATCGAGCCAGCCCCTGCCGCAGTCCTGGAACTTCTTCTTGAAGGTGCTGGCCTTTAGGCCCCTCAGGACCTTTGCATTGGCAAGCTCAGCCTGGTCGTTGCTCCGGGGGTGTGCCACCGAGGCGTAGCATATCTACCTTCCAAGGTTAGCAGAGTATGGTTTCAAAAGGTTGCTGGTGAACTGCGAGCCATTGTCGGTGATGATGTGATTTGGAACCCCGAACCGGCTCATGAGGCCTTTGATGAACTTGAAGGCTGACCCTGCCGGGATGGTGCGGATGGCGTCCACCTCCGCCCAGTTGGTGAACTTGTCGATGGTGACGTACAAGTAGCGGTAGCCTCCGGGTGCTCGAGGAAACGGGCCTAGGATGTGCAGCCGCCAGACCACGAACGACCATGAGAGCGGGATGGCCTGGAGGCTTTGGGTAGGCTAGTGGATTTTCTTGGCAGGAAACTGGTAGGCCTCGCATGATCTTACTAGTTCGATAGCATCATCGAGCACCGTGGCCTAGTAGAATCCACTGTGAAACGCCTTGCCCACGAGGGTGCGCGATGAAGCGTGATGCCCGCAGTCCCCGTCGTGTATGTCAGCCAACAGCTTGCATCCCTGCTCCCTGGAGATGAATCATATAGAGACACCGTTTGGCCGTCTCCGATAGAGCTCACCGTCATGGATGAAGTACGCGGTGGCCTGGCGGGCCACACGCTCTGCGTCTTGCTCCTTCTCTGGCAGGGTACCTTGGAGTAGGTACGCCTTGAAGTCCTTGGTCCAGCACCCCTCCTGTGGTTCAAGCACGAGGAGGAGGCAGGCTCCCGAGGTCGGCCGCAAGCTGGGGTGCCTGAGAAGGGCGCTGGGGGGAGCTCCCCCCGTGGCGGGGGGAGCTGCCAATGGCTTGAAGAGCCTCTCCTCCAAAATGCTAGCCTCCTAAGGCAGGCGCCGAGAAGCCCTCTTGGCGATGTCGTCCGCCTCCTTGTTCGTGTCGCATGGCACGTGCTGCAATTCTAGGCCTAAGAATTGTTTCTGAATTTTGCATACCTCCTCGAGGTATGCCCCCATGTGCTCGTCCTTCAGCTTGTATGCTTTGTTGGTGAAGTTAACGCGGAGCTGGGAGTCGCCCCTGATGGTGAGGCACCTCACTCCTAATGCCGCCGCAGCCTTGAGGCCGGCGATTAGGCCTTCATATTCCGCCATGTTGTTGGAGACCTTCTTGCGCAAGAGAATTGCGTGAAAAAGGGCCCCCCTTTAATGTGCAAGCGAATTGCGTGAAAAAGGGCCGCCGGCAGGGCCCGTCCATAGTTAAGCTTCGGGGGTTCCTGCGAGTCAGTCCAAGGAGAAGAACACAATGCATGACCACACTTGCTATCCTGCCACTGATCATTCCGCAAGAAGATGAAGGCAGTGAGGACCTGGTGAGGTGGCGTGCACGGGGTAGGCTGCGAGCGAGAGCTCGATCACTCAGATTTATCAGTGTTGCAGGGACGAACCCAAGCACAAGCATCGTGCCAGTACATGTAGCCCCGTTGTGGGATGAGCAAGAGGCGGGTCCGTTGCATGGGGAGGCCGTGAAGGGCAAAAGGGGGCCAGGCAAGCAGGTGATAATCATAAAGCAACTCATGGAAGAAGGTAAAGCAAGTTATGATAAATGTAGCAAGGATACATGCCGCAGGGACGGACCCACGCAGCTTGGGGATAATGCGGCTCGAGGAGCGCCCCCAACTGAACGAACTAAGGGTGTCACCTGGCACCGTTGCTGAAGAGATGTTGGAGTAGTTGAAGACGCGTGCTGTAGAAGTTGCTCCTCATGAGCCGCCCAGGACCTAAACCTCGGGAGGCTCTGGAGGCCCAGGCGACTCGCAAGGATCCATCGCCAGCTTCGCCAGGATCGCCTGGTGCCTGGCCTCACGAGCTGCCATGACGCTCGGCATGTGGCGCTGATGCACGATGGCCCTGCTTAACAAGCCGCAAGGCATGCGAACATAGCTGTGAGGAGGGCCCTCGCATCGGCCAACGCGAGACAGCCAGAAAAGCTCCTAAGCCATGACCCTGCTGAGCCCGGGGATGTTGACGCAGACGCACAGCTCACTGTCCTTGCCAGGGCAGAGCTGCACCGGGTGGTGGGCGACGGTCGCCCCGCATAGCTCTTGGCTCCCGAAGCTCCTCGATTGCTTTGGTGATGAACTCCTGAGTGCCTGGCGCCTCACACCCCGCGCTTTCTTCACGGGAGCGCGTGTTGAAGCATGCCTCCACATGGTGCCCGAGCGCCTCCCTCGTGACGTTAGCCAGGCCAGAGGTCCTCCGAGGGAGAGCCCCCGAGCCCACCTTGAGGGGGGCGCCGGGCGCCCCTTCCTATGCGAGAGGGGAAGGCGCCCCGTTAGTGAGCACAGAGCTTGTGGCGGCACCTCTGGACACCCTACTCTCTTGAGGTTCTTGGCGGAGTAGCTTCTTCTTCTTGGGGACCGCCTCAGGAGGGTAGGCAGCGCCCTCGTTCTCTGGGTCCTCGATATCCGTGGCCTGGTAGGCGTGCTCGAGAGAGCACACCGTGTCCTTCTCCTCGCAGCCAATCGTGATGACGTCATGGCTCCCTGGCATCTTGAGGATGTTGTATCCATGGTGGGTGACTGCCATGAACTTGGCCAGGGCCGGGTAGCCGAGGATGGCATTGTATGGAAGGAGAATGTGAGCGACGTCGAAGTCAATGAGCCCGGTGCGGTAGTTGTAACGAGTGCCGAAGGTGACAGGGAGGCAGATCTTCCCAATCGGGGTGGTGGAGCCGTCGGTCACTCCTGAGAAAGGCTTGGTTGGCTGCAGCTGATCGTAGGACACCTGGAGCTGGTCAGATGTCTCGATGGAGAGGCAATTGAGCCCCGCACCGCCATCGATGAGTGTCTTGGTGACGATCATGTTGCTGATGGTAGGCGAGCAGAGCATTGGGAGAGCGCCAGTAGTTGCCACACAATTGAGCTAGTCGGAGGAGCTGAAAGTGATGGTGCACTTGGACCACCTGAGCGAATGTGTTGCCTCGAGCTTGGGGAGGGCTGCGTTCACGTCACGTGCAAACTTCTTGAAGATGCGATGGGAGGCTGGGGCCTGAGCATCGCCTAGGATGCAAGCGACGACACGAGGCTCCTGGAAGCCCCTAGCCCCCTCGTCCTGGTGATGGTCGTCGTTCCTCCTTGGTGGAGGCAGCAGTAGGGCAAGGCCAGTGTTGCCCTGAGGGCGGTCCTCCTGAGGTTGATCTCTCCAGGCACCCTCGCGACGCTGGCCCTGCCAACAGTCCTCGCGAGGCTTGTCGTGCCACTCCTAACAAGGGTCGCGGACGTCCCAGCGTCCTCCACCTTGGCCTCCTCTGTGGCCGTAGCTTCGATCGTTGCACTCAGGGCGTCGACCAAGGCGCCCGTCGTGGATGGCTCTGAGCTCATGAAAGTCATTGGTGTTGTGGCTATGCACGTTGTGGAAGATGCGGAACGAGCGGCTCCCCTTTGATGACTTCGGGTGATCACAGTCGCGCTTCATCTGGGTCAACTTCAGGCAGCTCGAGAAGGGAGAGGCATCCCTCCTCGGCTCTCGCACACTTGGTCGCCATGTTAAACATCTCCAGAGCCGTGCACAGGTCCTCGTGTATGGAGAGATCCTCCTTCGTCTTGACATCATGGACGCCATCAGTGAACGCTGAGATGATGGCCTCATCTGACACCTTGGGGATTTTGAGGCAAACGCTATTGAAGCGCTGGATGTACTTCTGCAAGGTCTCTCCTGGCTGCTTCTTCATGCACCACAGGTCACCCGTGGCCGGCCGGCGGTCGCGAGTGCCCTAGAAGTTGGCGACAAAGCGCTCTCGCATCTCTTCCCAGGAGGAGATCGATACAGTGGGGAGGTTCAGGAGCCATTAGCGTGCGCCGTCCTTGAGGGCCATGGGGAACCAGTTCGCCTTAACCTTCTCGTTGCCATTGGCCACCTGAATGCTCAACTCGTTGAGGTGCAGGAACTCAACAAGGTCAGGGGTGTCATCGTAGTGTGGCGGCAGGTCGGGCTTGAACTTCCCTGGCCAGACGATGCGGCGCAGCTCTGGAGTGAACGCGGGGCATCCAGCAGTGGTCGCGGGGGCCCTTCGTGGAGGTGGAGCCTGGTCTTGTCGCCCGTGCGCCGCCGCTGTAGGCGGCGCTCGGTCTTGGCGTGGCGGTGCTGGGAGCGCATGCGCATTTTCTTGTGGCCGCTGCACCACCTGGTAGCTCGCCTCACCGTGCGTGGGTGCCCGGCACTACAGATCATGCCGCGGAGCCTCCCGCCTTGGCTAGGTGATGGCGTACTGCCTGGGAGGTGGAGGAGGTGCTCTGTGAGCTACATCGCCCACAGCAGGTGGTGGTTGAGGCAGCGAGCGAGATGGTGCAGCAGATTCTCCGGCGGCGCTGATGAGCTCGGTGATGCGGTCGAGCCAGTCCTTGTAGAAGTCGTCGACCGGGCGGTAGCGCATGAGCTCGCGTGCCATGAGAAGCGCAGCCTGCGCGTTCGCCGGGCCACGATGAGCATGGGAAGAAGAAGCAGTTGGAGTCAACGACGGAGTGGCGGTGCGCCTGTCCCACCGCACGGAAGGATGCAGCAACGAGGACTTCTGTTCATGGCCCGTGGGGCTGGTGGTGGCATTCGCCACCGGCGACGGGGGACGGCAAGGGCAGCCATCGCCCGCCGGTGCTGTCTAAGCGACGCGAGCAGCGAGAGCGGCCCAGTGCCTAGCACGATCTTGACGAGCGTCAGCCATGGAAGCAGTGGAGCGGTGGCAAATCGATCGATGGAAGAGAGGCTCCAACGCACCCCTACCTGGCGTGCCAAATGTCGGATTTCGGGTTCCGCCGACGCTTGAGAGGTTCGAACTCTGGGGTACGTGCAAAGAACTCAACCTCCCCAGTCTGCCTACTCGCCAATCTCACAGCCTAGCTCGACGAACTCGAAGGAAAAGGGGACACAACAGTTTACCCAGGTTCAGGATACCTTGCGGTGTAAAACCCTACTCCTGCTTTGTGTTGGATTGGCCTTGAGGGGCTGAGGATGAACTAGTACAGTGAGAGAACAACCTGAGGAGGAGTGTTCTTGGGCTTAAGTGAGCTGGTGAGCTGATCAGGGTGGAATGGATCCGATCTATGGTGGTGGCTGTTGTCCTGATAAAAGTAGTCTTCGCCTGCAAAAGCCTCTGGTTGTGACGCCGTGGTGGGCTCAGTGATGACCTACATCTTGCCGTCATGGTGGTCTTGGTCTTGTTGCATGGGAATGGAAACCTTTGGCTCATTCCTCGGGACTCTACGTTTGTGTTTGCCTCCTTAGCACCAAAGAGGAAACTGCTACACAACGCCCGCTGGCGCCCACCTGGCCTTGGTTGTCATGGCTCACGTCATCCGAACCTTGCGAGGTGAGGCTTTTATAGAAATCTCTGCTCCTCGAGAGCCAGCCTGAGGAGGATGCTCCTCGTAGGGGTCTTGGTGTCGTCCGCCTCGCGAGGCTTGGCCCCTCACGAGGGTCTTCCGTTGTTGATGCCGAAGTTGCACCATACCAGGCTGTCGGTGAGCCACACTGTGGGCCGCATGCAAGCAAGTCTGGGTAACCCCCGTTCCCAGAATGCCAACAAAGTCACAAAGATGTTGCTTGATGGCGGGGCTGGGTTGAATCTGATCTCCGCAAAGGTTGTCGGCAAGCTTTAGATAGCAGACACTACAAAAAAGACACATCCGTAACATTTTGGGCCGAACAAAAAAAAATTCTGTCATACTTATGACACTTCTATGACAATAATTGTAACAAAACACGGTATCATGATAGATGTTTTGGGGTCCTACTTCTATGACAAAAAATCATGACAGAAAATGGGCTTTTCGTCCTGGGCGGGCCGGAGACGCAGCTGCATGACATTCTTTGGGCCATCCATGACGGAAAAAAACATGGTAGAAGCGAGGGCGAGGAAAATATCGGGGTGTTCCCGGTTACGGTGGGTGGTCGGGGCCGAGCGATGCGTGTTTCTCTCATACACGCACGCACATAGGTGCAAGGCGTTGGGCTCTAACTGAACCCGAGCGAGGCGTTGGGCTCTAACTGAACCTGAGTGATTGCACTGTAGGCTACGCATTACTGAACCCAGCGATCGATCGATGGCTGTTAACTAAACCCGATCGAGCGATTCCTTCGCTACTGCTGCTAACTGAAGCTGGTTGATGCTGCCTCTGGATGAACAGTGAGCGTTGCTGGGGGGGTTGGATGAACAGTTCCCGGTGGGGGTGGACGAAGAGGACCTCGTAGTGTTGCCTCTGGATGAACAGGACCCCGATTGATCGAGCCGGTTGGGGCTGGATGAACAGGACCCCGTGGAGGGCTGGATGAACAGGACCACCCCGTGGAGGGCAGGATGAACAGTAGACGGTGGAGGGCTGGATGAACAGTAGCCCGTGGAGGGGTGGTTGAACAAGAGTCCGTGGAGAGGGCTGGTTGAACAGTAGCCGATGGAGTAGCGCGCGGTGGAGGTTGGATGAACAGGAGCCCGTGGATGAACAGTCGCAGGTGGAGGCTGGAGGAGGTCGACGGTGGAAGAACAGTAGCCCGTGGAGGCTAGATGGGGTCAACGGTGGAGATGAACAGTATCCCATGGAGTCCCGTTTTGCGGTACGCCACACCCCACCCGATGAACAGGACCCCCGTTTCGACAGTAGCGCTCCAACATAAGTCCGTTTCCTCCGTTTTGTGGTACGTCACACCCCTCCTGATCAACAGGACCCCCGTTTCGACCATAGGAGGTCTGTTTCCTCCGTTTTGCGGTATGCCAGACCCCCCCGATGAAAAGGATCCCGTTTCGAAGGTGGCCGGTCGAACTCAAGGCTGTTTCCTCCATTCTGCGGCACGCCAGGCCTCGTTTCCATCGGCTGCTCTGTCCAAGCCGGTTGGCTCCCACGCATGCTATTGCCTCCCAATGAACACGACGCATTCCGTTGCCTCCCCATGAAGACGATGACGACACAGTTTCTCCGTTCCGACCCAGCCATGTAAACAAGCCTTGGCCGTACGTATGCGCGAGTAGGCATTCGAGACCCTGCCCGTATGTACGTATGTGGCCCTATTTACTTTCTTGCACCCTGGCCGTTGTACGGACTTGTACATGCTACGTGCGTGCCTCTACTACGACACGTGCGCGCCTCTACATCGACCAGTATGTACGTACACGTTTGCAACCAGAATGACAATGCTACGTACGCTTTGACCAGGTGGGTCCCGACTGTCAGGCACTTCCTTGCGTGTGAAGATGTAGCTGGTGGGTCCCAGCAATCAGGGGGCAAATCGGTTTTTTTGCTCGGACGCACTTCCTTGCGTGCGAAGATGTAGCTGGTGGGTCTTAGCAGCCCGGGGAAATGGTTTTTCGCGAAATATGGTGGCTCGTCCGGTGGGTCCCCACTTTTAGGTGGAGGAATAATTATTTTGCGCGTAATAAGGAGGCACTTCCTTACTGCGGCCGTGGACCCAGCTGCCAGCCTTTCCATGTACAGTACTCTTCCGATGGAAGTCGTTCCTTGACCATGTTGACCAAGCCGCGCTGAGAGCACCAACGGCGAGGCCTAGGAAGGGGATGACGCGGAGCCGGAGAAGACGCGGCAGTGGATGCCCACGCGTAGAGGAGTATGAGGGTTCACTGGTTCGCTGCGGTGTGAGGCTACCATTGCCGCAGTATAACAGGGGGTGTGGGTGAGTAGAGGGATGGCCTGGCCAGCGGTGGGGGTAGTAGGGGGCGGTGAGGCCTCCGCAACATCGCAGCCGGCCACGGGAGGTAGGAGCACGAGGCACGACCGGCACTGCTTTGGGTGGCTGGAGCAAGAAGACCAGAGGTTGAAGAAGCACCACGGCCATTGGATGGACATCATACGGTCACTGGACCTAGAATCGTTCATATTGACTAAGTTGACAAAGCCCTCCGTCCCCGTCAACTTAGTTGGCCCACAAGTCAGCCTCCCACTATTGTGGGACCAAGCTAGTAGGGGGGTATTCATTTTTTGTGCGTAATAAGGAGGCACTTCCTTGCGTGCGAAGATATAGCTGGTGGGTCCCACCTATCAGCGATGGGAACGTTTTTCGCGAAATACAGAGGCCCTTCCGGTGGGTCCCAGCTGTCAGCTGGAGGAATTATTATTTTGCACGTAATAAGTAGGCATTTACCTGCGTGCGGCCATGAACCCAGCTGTCAGCCTCTCCATGCACAGTCTACTTCCGATGGTGTCGTTCGTTGACCACGTTGACCACTCCACCCCGAGCGCATCCAAGGTGGTGGATGACGGCGAGGCCCCGAATAGCAACGAGCCAGAGATGGGAAGACGTGGGAGTAGAGTCGCAGACGGATAGGTGTACGAGGGTTAACTGGTTCTAGTGCGGTGTGGTTCGGCAGTCGGTGGAGAAGAACAGGAGGTGCGGAGGGGTGGAGGGATGGCCTGGCCAAAGGTGGAGTAGTGATAATCCCCAAGTGCAAGGAATCATCGTAGCAATTTCCAAAGGTGGAAGTGATAAGTATATACTGTGGAACCTACAAGGAGCTAAAGGTAAGATCAATATTCTCTCAAGCCCTATCTGCCACTAATACGACTCTACATACACCGAACGTTTGCTTCCAACTAGCAACGAGAAAACTATGTTTTGGGTATGAAGAGGATAACTTTGTATGATATCGGAGAGCTAAAATATAAAAGTAGGTTCTGTTATCATGAAGTTAGAATATACTACTAAATATTATAAATAGCGAGTGTGGAATAATGGTGGATCGGTGTGTGGAATTGTCCTAGGCAATCGTTAACAAGACCGGTAATCACTATTGAAGTTTCATATGAGGGAGAGGCATAAGCTAACATACTTTCTCTACTTGGATCATATGCACTTATGATTAGAACTCTAGCAAGCATCCGCAACTAGTAAAGATCATTAAGGTAAAACCCAACCATAGCATTAAAGCATCAAGTCCTCTTTATCCCGTATGCAACAACCCTCTTACTCGGGTTTGTGTTTCAGTCACTCACGCAACCCACTATAAGCGAATCATGAACGTATTGCAACACCCTACAGCGGAAACCCCTCACGCTTGTGCGACATGGAGGGTACCATAGGACGGCATCAAAGTAAAACATACAACTCATACCAATCTAGATCATCAATCGACCCAAAGACAAAAGATATCTACTCGAAACATCATAGGATGGAAACACATCATTGGATCATAATATGTGGCATAAAGCACCATGTTCAAGTAGGGATTACAGCGGGGTGCGGGAGAGTGGACCGCGTAAAAGAGATGAGGATGGTGATGATGATGGTGATGTTGATGAAGACGATCACCGCGGCGATGATTCCCCTCTCGATGGCACTCCGATGCCACCAAGAGAGAGGAGGAGAGGTTCTCCCCCTTGTTCTTCCTCCTCCATGGCCTCGCCCTGGATGGGGAGAGTTTCCCCCTCTGGTCCTTGGCCTTCATGGTGATGATGGCCCCTCCGGGATCCTCCTCCATGCCCTCCGGTGATGATGGCCCCCTCTGGTAGGGTGCCGGAGAGGGCCAAGATTGGTTTTCAGTGGCTACGGAGGTTCTGGCGGCGGAACTCCCGATCTAGGTTAATTTTCCGAGGTTTCTATATTTATAGGAATTTTTGGCGTCGGTCTCACGTCAAGGAGGTGCCCGAGGCGTCCACGAGGCAGGCCCACGTGATTGGGGAGGGGGGCGGCGCCCCCACCCTCGTGGACGCCCCGGGACTCTCCTGGCCCAACTCTTTTACTCCGGGGTCTTCTTTTGGTCCATAAAAAATCGTCAAAAATTGCTACATCAATTGGACTCTGTTTGATATTCCTTTTCTGTAAAACTCAAAAACAAGGAAAAAACAGAAACTGGCACTGGGCTCTAGGTTAATATGTTAGTCCCAAAAACCATATAAAATAGCATATAAATGCATATAAAACATCCAAGGTTGATAATATAATAGCATGAATACTTCATAAATTATAGATACGTTGGAGACGTATCAGCATCCCCAAGCTAAATTCCTGCTCGTCCTCGAGTAGGCAAATGATAAAAGAAATAATTTATGAAGTGTGAATGCGAGTAAGTGCATAAGTTTCATCAACGATTGTTCCAATCACTTTTTCTAGCATAATTATATATCATAACAGTAGCTCATTTTTCATAAAACTTTTCATGATCAAGTAACAAGATATTCACATGTTAAAATATAGATCATAAACTCTCTTGAAACTAACAAACTATATTCTCATTCATCTAACAATTGCAATTCATCTTATTTTCAGGAAGGGTCTATGTCAGAGCTTTGATATAGCAAACTCCACATACTCAACTATCATTTAGTCTTTCACAATTGCTAACACTCACGTGATATTTATGGGTTCAAAGTTTTAATCGGACACAGAGAAAGATAGGGGCTTATAGATTCGCCTCCCAACTTTTACCTCAAGGGTAATGTCAACAATAATAGTTCATGATAACTTACATCCAATTGGATATATATGTCAGGATCTTTCCAACACAATGTGCTTGCTAAAGGATAAAATGTAAAAAGGAAAGGCATGACTCTTGCATAAGGGTAGAAGATAAAAGTAAAAGATAGGCCCTTCGCAGAGGGAAGCAGAGGTTGTCATGTGCTTTTATGGTTGGATGCACAAAATCTTAATGCAAAAGAACATCACTTTATATTGCCACTTGTGATATGGACCTTTATTACGCAGTCTGTCGCTTTTATTTATTCCACATCACAAGATCGTATAAAGCTTATTTTCTCCACATTAATAGATCATACATATTTAGAGGGCAATTTTTTATTGCATGCACCGATGACAACTTACTTGAAGGATCTTACTCAATCCATAGGTAGGTATGGTGGACTCTCATGGCAAAACTGGTTTAAGGAATGTTTGGAAGCACAAGTAGTACCTATACTTGGTGCAAAGAATTTGGCTAGCATGAGGGGGAAAAGCAAGCTCAACATGTTGGATGATCCAAGACAATATACTTTATTTAGGATATAAGAAAACATAACCCATTGTGTTGTCTTCCTTGTCCGACATCAACCTTTTAGCATGTCATATTTTAATGAGTGCTCACAATTACAAAAGATGTCCAAGATAGTATATTTATATGTGAAATCTCTCTTCCTTCAATATTCTTTCATGAATTGTTCAAGTGACCAATTCTACGTTTGCTAACTTTCAATAAGTTTACTACCTATACTTATTCTATGTGATGTCATTACTCCCCATGGTATAAGCACATGAAACATATATAAATTCAGATTTATGATATTCAATTATTCAACCATTTACTCATAGGATATACGTGAAGCACGTGAGTAAATGACAAACTACTCCAAAAGATGATAGTGAAGGACACTGAGTAGTCAAATAATTAACTAGCTATGGGAGGATTCTTTTTCATTTAATATTTCAGATCCAATGATTTTATTTGAACAGCAAGTAAAATTGAAAATACGCTCCATGCAAAACACATATCATGTGACGAATAAAAATATAGCTCCAAGTAAGGTATACCGATAGTTTTGAAGACGAAAGAGGGGATGCCTTCCGGGGCATCCCCAAGCTTAGGCGCTTGAGTCTTCCTTGAATATTACCTTTGGGTGCCTTGGGCATCCCCAAGCTTAGGGTATTTCCACTCCTTATTCTCCTCATATTGATATCTCACCCAAAGCTTGAAAACTTAAATCACACAAAACTTAACGGAACTTCTTGAGATAGGTTAGTATGATAAAGAGTAAACCATTCACCTTGGTACTGTCAAAGACAAAGATCATAATTGTTATCACTCAATTCCTACTATACCATATCATTTCTACAATTTATATTGAGGAATATAAGTCATAGAAACTACAAATCAAGCAAACTATGAAATGAAAACAGAATCTGTCAGAAACAGAACAGTCTGTAATGATCTGAACACTGACCACACTTCTTATACTCAAACTATTATGAAATAAATTGGTGGACGTGAGGAATTTTTCTATTAATCTTCTGCAAAAATAATCAGCACCAAATCACTCTTCTGTAAAAAAATGGCAGCTAATCTCGTGAGCGCAAAGTTTCTGTTTTTTACAGCAAGATCACATTAACCTTCACCCAAGTCTTCCCAAAGGTCTTACTTGGCACTTTATTGAAACAAAAGCTATAAAACATGATTACTACAGTAGCTTATTCATGTAAACACACAAAAACAGTAAGGGTAAATATTGGTTTGTCTCCCAACAAGCGCTTTTTCTATAATGCCTTTTAGCTAGGCATGATGATTTCAATGATGCTCACATGAAAGATAAGACTTGAACATAAAGAGAGCATCATGAAGAATATGACTAGAAAATTTGAACCTAACCCACTTTCTATTCATAGGGATTTTGTGAGTACACAACTTATGGGAACAACAATCAACTAGCATAGGAAGGAAAAACAAGGATAACTTCAAAACATTAAGCACATAGAGAGGAAACTTGATATCATTGCAATTCCTACAAGAATATATTCCTCCCTCATAATAATTTTCAGTAGCATCATGAATTAATTCAAAAACATAAGCATCACATAAAGCATTCTTTTCATGATCTACAAGCATAGAAATTTTTCTACTCTCCACATAAGCAAAATTCTTCTCATTCGGAATAGCGGGATCACTAGTTCCTAGAGTTGACACCCTTCCAAACCCTCTTTAGATGATAGTATTATTCATACTCCAAAATATATAAGTGAGGTTCATGGATTATTATACAATTAATATAAACTACCCAATGTCCAAGCTCAAAATGTATAAGTGAAGCACACGAAGAATTCTATAAAACCATACTCAAAAGATTTAAGTGAAGCACAAAGACCAGTTCTATAAGATTATACTTAAAAGATATAAGTGAAGCACATGAAGCATTCTATAAATCAATGAAGGGATATATCATACTAGCATGGTTCATAAAGGAAGAACAAAAAAACAAAGGACACAAATCATGTGAACGAAACAAAAAACCGAGGTATACCGATAATTGTTGAAGAAGAAAGATGGGATGCCAACCGGGGCATCCCAAAGCTTAGATGTTTGAGTATCCTTATAATATTTACTTGGGGTGCCTTGGGAATCCCCAAGATTGAGATCTTGCCTCTCTTTATTCTTCTCACATCGGTAACTCCTCGTTCTTCGAACACTTCATCCACAAAAAACTTTAACAAAAACTTTGTGAGATCCGTTAGTATAATAAAGCGAATCACTACCTTTAGGTACGGTTGAAAACTCATTCGAATTTCATATTAGAACTATATTTACTGTATTCCAAGTTCACCATGGTTCATACCCCCCGATACTACCCATAGATTCATCAAAATAAGCAAACAACACACGAAAAACACAATCTGTCTAAAACAGGACAGTCTGTAGTAATCTGAAGGTTTAGTAAACTTCTGTAACTCCAAAAATTATGAAATAAATTTTAAAATTTGAAAAAATTGTACAGAAGTAAAGTGCAAAAAGTTTCAGAGCCATTTGACTTTCCAGTAAAAAAATTTAAAATCACGCGCTACAGCCAAAGTTTCTGTTTTTGTTCTGCACATAGTAAACAAGCAATTTAATCATCCTAAAACCAAAGCTTGGCACATTATTTTTATAATACAATGGATATATATAAGGGGATAATTATTTACAGAGAAACTTCCATCAAAAATTATACATTGTTTCCGTGAGCATGAATACAAGTGCTCAAGGTCGACCCTCACTTCTTCAATGCATAACTTTCCAATCACTTCTCTTTTTGAAAAAAAACTTTTTAAGCATGAGAGGCAAGTAAATTCTTTTTGTATTTTTCATTTTTTTTATGTTTCACCCACAACTAAACAGAAACAAAAAGTAAAAACAAAATCTACTTAGTGAAGAAAGCAAACAAGCACATACAAGAATATCAACCCCACGCCATTGCTCCCCGGCAACGGCGCCAGAAAAGAGCTCGATAATCCCCAAGTGCAAGGAATCATCGTAGAAATTTTCAATGGTGGAAGTGATAAGTATGGAGTGTCAAACCCACAAGGAGCTAAAGGTAAGATCAATATTCTCTCAAGCCCTATCTTCCACTGATACGACTCTACGTACACCGAACGTTTGCTTCCAACTAGCAACGAGAAATAAAATTATGTTGTGGGTATGAAGAGGATAACATTGTATGATATCTGAGAGTTAAATATAAAAGTAGGTGATGTTATCATCAAGTTAGAATATATTACTAAATATTATAAATAGTGAGTGTGGAATAATGGTGGATCGGTGTGCGGAATTGTCCTAGGCAATCGTTAACAAGACCGGTAATCACTATTGCAGTTTCATATGAGGGAGATACATAAGCTAACATACTTTCTCTACTTTGATCATATGCACTTATGATTGGAACTCTAGCAAGCATCCGCAACTACTAAATATCATTAACGTAAAACCCAACCATAGCATTAAAGCATCAAGTCCTCTTTATCCCATACGCAACAACCCCCTTACTCGGGTTTGTGTTTCAGTCACTCACGCAACCCACTATAAGCGAATCATGAACGTATTGCAACACCCTACAGCGGGAACCCCTCACGCTTGCGCGACACGGAGGGCACCATAGGAGAGCATCAAAGTAAAACATACAACTCATACCAATATAGATCATCAATCAACCCAAAGACAAAAGATATGTACTCGAAACATCATAGGATGGCAACACATCATTGGATCATAATATGTGGCATAAAGCACCATGTTCAAGTAGGGATTACAGCGGGGTGCAGGAGAGTGGACCGCGTAAAAGAGATGAGGATGGTGATGGTGATGTTGATGTTGATGAAGAGGATCACCGCGGCGATGATTCCCCTCTCGATGGCACTCTGATGCCACCAAGAGAGAGGAGGAGAGGTTCTCCCCCTTGTGCTTCCTCCTCCATGGCCTCCCCCTTGGATGGGTAGAGGTTCACCCTCTGGTCCTTGGCCTTCATGGTGATGATGGCCCCTCTGGGATCCTCCTCCATACCCTCCGGTGATGATGGCCCCCTCCGGCAGGGTGCCGGAGAGGGCCTAGATTGGTTTTTAGTGGCTACGGAGGCTTCTGACGATGGAACTCTCGGTCTAGGTTAGTTTTCCGAGGTTTATGTATTTATAGGAATTTTGGGCGTCGGTCTCACGTCAAGGAGGTGCCCGAGGCGTCCATGAGGTAGGCCCACGCGCCTAGGGGGGTGGGCATGCCCCCCACCCTCGTGGACGCCCCGGGACTCTCCTGGCCCAACTCTTTTACTCTGGGGTCTTCTTTTGGTCCATAAAAAATCGTCAAAAATTAACACATCAATTGGACTCCATTTGATATTCCTTTTCTGTAAAACTCAAAAACAAGGAAAAACAGAAACTGGCACTGGGTTCTAGGTTAATAGGTTAGTCCCAAAAACCATATAAAATAGCATATAAATGCATATAAAACATCCAAGGTTGATAATATAATAGCATGAATACTTCATAAATTATAGATATGTTGGAGATGTATCAAGTAGCGCTTCACAGTGAAGCGTGCTAAGTAGAGCTGCTAGCAGCATGAGGCGGGAGCAAGTGGTCCCGGCGGCGCTAGAGGAAGAGGACGAGAGATTGAAGATGAATGATGGTCGTTGGATGTAAATCCAATGGCTAACGATGTCAGAACCATTTGTTGACTAAGTTGACAACGACTTGCATTGGCTTCGACCTATTGTCCCACATTTCAGCCTCCAAAAATGTGGCACGTATTCAACCCATTTTTTAGAATTTACAGTCTTTTTTGCAGGGTAGAATTTACAGTCCATTTGATATCTTTTTTTTGAATCACAGTCCATTAGCTGGGCTGGGTGAACAAATAATGTAGCGTCCATGCGGCCCATTTATTTTTTTCCTAAAAAATTACATGCCATTTGCAGTTTCTCGAAATACATGATTTTGCTGGGCTTATTCTAATTATAATGTTGGGGTGGGTGCAGCAATGTTATCAAAAAATAAACAAGGGCTGAGCATTTTGTTATATATATATATATTTAAATAATAAGTGATTTATTATTACATTGGTCATTAAATCTTACCAAGGTTTTGTACACAATCACCAGGATTTTCGTTGCCAAAAAAATCTAGGATTTTATTGTTAAGAAATTTTTTTATAAGTTAATAAGATGTGGGATATTGTTTTATTACATATGTAAGTATCTGTTAAATATATGATGACAATAAAAATAATATATAATAACATATAAAATAATTTAAATATGTATAATATAGTTAGAAGGGCAACATAAGTTGGACCAGGCGTTCCTATTCTTATATAGAAAAATATCACAGACCTCTACGTTTTCTTCAGAAAAATACATAAATGGGGCTGCCGATGTTTCAGGAAAAATAAAACCTCGGATGGGAGGTCCATAGGCCAGTCAATACATGACGACCCTCAAGAAAATACAAACAGGCCTATGGACCTTCCATCCGAGGTCGTGGGCTGAGCATGTTAAAAAAGAAAGCCTAGACGGGGCAGCCCAAAACCCAGCTGATACTTGCTGCCCCAGTGATAATAAATGATACCTGCCACCTCCCCGACTTCGTTATGAATTTATCTCCGATAGTAACTACGTTGAAGCACCTAAAAAACTGTAACTATGTTGACAAACCCGTGGGCCCCAACGTCAGTATAGCATTAGGAGGAAGTATTTTTTTCTATGAGGCACTTGCTTGCGTATGGCCATAGACCTGATGAGTCCCGACTGTCTGCCTCTCCATGTACAGTCCTCTTCAGATTCCTCTCGTTTGTTCAGCATGTTCACAACGGGAGACAACGGCGTCTTGGCGAGCGCACAAAGGCACAGGAGAAGATCTGACCACCTAAGGAAGTGCCTTATTAGTAACGAAACAACTGAACTAGCCTAGTGGCCGAGTGACACTACCCAACAACTGTTCCGCCCAGGTTCGATTCCAGTTGTGCAGAGAAAATATCTCCAAAAATTATACCTCTGCCTTTATTGACATGTGGGTCCCAATTGTCATCTACGCACACCACGGCCAACACTTGCCAAAACTTTGTCCCTCATTTTCTCTGTTTTTCGCACACTCGACATTGTGTGGGCATCTTGAAAATAGCATATCTTTTTGACTGTGCATCATATGAATATGTGCTATGCATGAATGTTGATCAGCATGATGTTAACTGGCTGGTTGTTCCAGTTTTGACCATGAATAAAACTTCCAACATGATGTTAACACTATTTGAAAAGGATGTGTTAATATAAATGCTCTGCCTCTGAAAGTTCCAGTTTCTTATCTGAAACTGAACTTGGAGCTTCTTATCTGAAACTGAAACTTGCAGTTTCTTCTCTGAGAATCACCTGTCAGCGACTGAAAGGCAGGGGAACCTCTCGTCTCCATCATCTCCATTCCAAAACAACCGCCTCGCCTCTCCCTCTTCTCCATTTCAAAACCACCTCTCTCCTCTCCATCATCTCCATTCCAAAACCACTATCTCGCCTCACCCTCTTCTCTATTGCAAGACCACCGTCTCTCCTCCCATCTTCCAAAGCCAGCACCGGACCACTCAGAAGGACATCTATGGAGGGGATGCATCAGCGAATCAGGAAGATCGCCGGCGGCGACTAGGCAAAGTTAGCCAGGTTGAAGGAGATCCTTACTTGGTTTGACAATGAGTGGGAGATTTCGAGGACGGTGAGGGAGATGTGGCAATGTATGTGAAAGAGCAAGACGACGGTGATGAGGGCGATGATGTACTCCTCGGCGGAAGTCACGCCGCAGTCCTTCGAGTTCATCGAGTATCTCCTCTGGGCGATGGAGCAGACAGATTCGCCCGAGGAGAAAGTCAGGCAGAGGTGGTGGGCATACAGGTCGAAGGTCGAGCACCTAGAGGATAATGAATCGATCAAGTACAGTGTGCCGTTCGTGAGGGTGCAGAGCCAGCCGGGGCCACAGGAGTATTCGTTCTCCCAACGTTGAGGAGGCCGGATGGCGCAACATCGCTTCCCCGCCGTTCTCCACGGTTCCCTCGACGCTCGCCTCGTTTCAACGGTGTCGGTAGGGTTTAAGGTAAGCTTCGCACTAACCTAATCTTCCATCTGCTCATGCTTACAATCAGTGTGACAACTAATAAAAATCATGCTTACAATCAGTCTCCGAGTACTACGCCAATCACCCTAAAATAGCTCTGGACCTTTGGGTCAAAGTTGTGACACTGTGTACAAAAAAATAGATTGGTGCTTCTTTAAGAAAAGAGTACACCCCTAGAAAACTGCCAATATAAGCTACTTGTATTTTTAAGTCTAAGCTACTAGTATTTGGTTAGAGGATTTGCCGCTGAGAAAGATCCGTCCACAGTGAGCGCCACACATCCCACTGATGGTGGTGGATGCCAATGCTTAGATGGAGCTGGGTTGGTGTCGGTAATTTTTACTTGGCACCTCGCACTGTGCATATATGCCGGTTCCATCCGTACATTTGTGGAGTTCCACCAAAATGCAGTTGAATAACCCTGTTTGCACAAATAATGAAAAGGCGTGATTACATTATAGTGGCACTAGTTGATGAAACATACACTAATAAATAGAAAAATATATTACATCATACTGGAAATTAACCCAAGTCTCTCCGATACACCTTCTACCAGTGATGAACATCAGTGTACAGCGGTAGTACAAGGAGGGGCCTTGAGACATTCAAATCTCTATTTTTGTGCAGATCAACTAAAATTAAGCACCCCAGTTTGCAGAAACGCTTAAACATTAACAATGGGACTAGTTGATGAAACATACATTAACAAAGAGAAGCACTTTCTTTATCTACATTGGAAATGAAATGATAGAGAGGACACTCGCTGTATTTGAACTGTATTATTACTTCATTTTATCAGTGACACTAGGGTCGAGCAGGTCGCAAACGAGGTGTACCGTGCGTCGCAAGGATGAAGGCCGTGAGTGCTTAGACTGGGATGCTGAAGCTGGCTCTTTTAGTCCCTATCTTCCCCCTGATGTTTCTGTGGTAGCATTTGGGTTGTAATCCAAACTTGGTCAAGCTGGTGCTGCGTCCCCCTACCTGCCTAACTTATGTGGCGAACTTGTCTCCTGCTAGTACTCAGTCCGTTCTAGTAGTAGTTGCATAACTGCCTGTTTACACTGAGATGTTGTCGGAAAATGGTTCTCTATGGTTGGGTTTCTTTAATGAAATCCGAGGGAACCCCCTCTTTTCATATATAAAAAAACAGTGGCACTAGCGGTGCCAATACATTGCCTCAAATTAATAGTGCCACTAGATTAAGGTGCAAAATAATAACATTATTGCTTTATCATGGCGGTGCCAAAACAGTAGCACAAGGGCAGGATCAACATGCATGATCTTTGGCAAACAGTCAAACCAAAAAGGAACATACCTCGTGATGGGAACCATATCTGCAGTCAACGCCATCGTAGAAGGGATGACACCAGTCACCAACATGGATGATTCAATTCATGGGACCTTTTGGTGTAGTTCACCTAAAATGAAGCAATGTCCCATGAGCTAGCAGCTTCTTCTTCTTCTTTTTTAAGAAAAAGGCTCCAGCCCCGGTTGCATTTCCATCAGAAAACGAAACCCACAGAGCTTCTTCTTCATTAGTTGCAATAAAATTGAGCAACATCAAGGTTGGTCGTGAAGCTCCTGGAAAGTAGGCACACTAGGATAGTTGCATCTCTAACGAAAAGAAGCAACTTATCTTAATGGGAAATTTAGCAGGACATGAAAAAGTGCCATTGATTCATATTACTGGAGGCATTACATTGAAAACAACATTGGTTTAACGTGTCCTTACTTTTAATAGTGCGAATGCTACATTTTACCAGTGGCATTACATAAGAGCGGCTCGGGGCAACAAACATCAGAAGAGGATATCTGGGTTGGTCCCATTTTTGTTCGGTATATAGCCACCTTATACTGTGTGAGGCTAGCAAATCTAGTGCTGGACTTACTCTGTTGACTTGTCCCCCAGTCCCCACTTTCTTTCCTTTTCCAACCAATTGATCGGGTTTATATTGAGTTTGTACTGCGTTCCCTTTATTTCCCTATTAGACCTAGATACCAGTTGGATAGACAGTCTCTGCTACTTTTCGCCCCCATTATTTCCTCTTTCGACCAAGTCCTAGATTCAGGTAACAAATCTTCCCCCACCCCACCCCCTTTCTTCCTTGTTTGAACCAAGTACTACTAGATTCCAGTGCATGAACTAGTTTTACCTCTTAACAGTAAAAAATTAGGTGGTTTTCGAACAGCCGATCGATCCTATTTACACGAGGGGGGCTGAGAAATAGTAAAAGATACAAATGCAGCGACATCAGGAGCTCGGGAAGTAGAGCAAGGCCGATTTCTAAGGAAGTTATACCTGAGGGTCGCCAGGATGTCGCTAGGTGGGCGGTGGGAGGTCGGAACTGCCCACGCTACGGTAGCGAGGAAGAAGGGGTGGGAGGCCCTCCCTCGCTAGCGATGCTTGGGAGAGAACGGAAAGGCACGTTGATCGGGACGCACCGGCAGTGGGTAAGTGTCGTCGCCGAGGACGACCGCGTGAACGTTGCACCTTCTCACCTTCCCCGGCGGAGAGGGTCCGGCTGGATCTGGGACCAGCGGTGAGTAGACAGAGAGTGTGTGGCCACCGCTGTCGTGTTTAGATCTGGAGAGGACGATACAGTGTGAAGAGAGCAACACTAGCAAGCAAGCGCGGAGGATCCTGCCTATATAGTGGAGTACTAGTTTTCTTTTGCCTACCGGCCGGAGCCGGCTTAACCTCGGCAATGACTGTCGAGAAGTCTTCATGCACGTGCCCCGGAGGCGTAGTTGTCGTCATTTTGATATGAAGCACCGGATTATAACATATAACACGAAAAAATGCCACATGACGAGAAATCATAACCTCGCTGTCCAAAGGAGACAAGATGAATCCCGACGGACAAACTAGACGAGGATCAAAGCTCAAATTAAAGATAAACTCGTAGAAAAGGGGTCTGTCGATAGATGTCCTAATTAACATAGCCGGCTTAACCTAGATGGCAGCCGAGTAGTCTTCGTGCATGTACCCCCAATGACTGGCCCAACTCAGTTGTCGCTGTTTAACCCTCGCAGTGATCTAAAGCACATGCCACCTAATTTTGCGAGATGACAAGAAACCTTTTTTTAGATTTCTCATCAGAAGTACATCCCCGTACAACACAGTCTGCACAATATGTAGACGATAGCCAATCTAGGCGTGTCTGCTGGAGTCTGGTCACATGCATGGACGAACTGATCTTTCGTGTCTTGTAGGGATCGTCCAGGTACCAACGTATGTACTTCTATTAACTCACCCGACTTGCGGGGCTAGGGAGTGTGCCTATGGTCGGTTCTCAATTGCGGTCCCACATGTGTGTGCAAACGCAATATGACGCACATTCCATTCGGAGAGCGGCATGCCAGACCGACCGACCATCTGGGGTGCGACGCGAACGCGACGGGCGTGTTGTATACTCCGTACATGTGTACCGCCATTTTCTTGAGGCTTTGCTCCATGGAGAAATCCATGGATACAAAATTAGTATACTGTACTATTTAAAAGTCGAGGGCGGGGCTTTTCCCGTGCGGTAGGCGGGGCAGTTCCGCCTAGTCAGTTCGACAGAGACGTGAGAAGATGAGGGAGTAGGCTGCTGCAAACGTAGGGTTGTGTGATTTGACAGTGAGTTATTGCTGGACAGGTGGGGCCCGGTGATTTGATTTGCCATTATCATTTTAACAGCGGCGCTACGACCGGCTTGAGTCTCCCGATTCCTGACCACCTCCATACAGGTGCCTCTCCCGATGCTCCCACCATGTAGAGGCTGGCTCTTGCTTGAGAGCTCACTCCTCCACTTTTCCCTTGCCTCTTTCCCCCAGATATGCAAAAATGCCATGTAAAGCGGGCTTATAGACCGCTATTGTACTTGATCCTACAGGTGCTAAGCCTTCCACATTGGCATAAAGTCTGATGTGGCAAGTTATTTAAGAAGAGGGAGACTAGTTTGGTGACCCCAGGAAGAAACGGTGATAAGCGTGTGTACCTAGATGAAGCAAACTTAGCAACAAAAAACTAAGCACCTATGAATTGGGGACTTGAGTTGCTAAGCCATTTAATGCCCATAGCACCTCATCTAAGCACCATTTCATTGGAAGAGCTCACTCCTTGGTAAATGCAATAAATACTACGAAGAAAGAGATAGAGAGAAGTAAACAAAAAATACTCTTATAGCCAACCTTATAGCTAACCTTGTTGTATGAGTGACTAAGTGATGACTATGTATGACATGCCAACATCAGATAGCCTAACGCACTGTGTTAAATCTCCAAGGGCTCGAACGCGCGAGCGAGGCGACGGTCGTGGTAGGTGCGAGCATGATACGGGCTGCTCGTAGCCCTTGGATCTGAGATCGAACGGTCGCATGCTAAGTTGCTGAAAATTTGCAGAATAACCCTCCAGGATAGGATATTCACCCATAGGTCTAGAATCATGCCATGCAACCGTTCGATCTCAGATACAAGGGCTCTCAGAAGCCCGTATCATGGGCGAATGGAAATCTTCGTATCACCTGTAATTTTCCCGACGCTTGACATGACATCGAATGCCATTTAATTGGGCGTCAAGTAGACATGACATCTAATTGGGCCCCCATAGTACTGTGCATGAATCCATTTATCCACCAGGCAAGCCACTACCCTGCCATTCGCACGCACCCCCCACTCAACATTTTTACAATCGATAAACCGCTCTTAGTCGTCCTGTCCTTTCACATTACGGCAGTTCCACTAATCCTAACCCTCCTCCCAAATCCATGGCATCCCAAATCTCCATGATCGGCGGTGAGTACAAGGTTAGAACCATCACCGGCGATGAGTTCTACGTCATCTACACCCGTTCTTCCGCAAAGGTCAAAGAATGCCTTGCTCGCTTCAAACGCATGTTCGAAAACCCAAATGATGAGTGGGTCGCTGGGCTAGATGTTGAGTACACCACAGTTCTGGGAAACGAGAAGAATCTAAAGGAGGCAGAGAAGAAGAAGCCCGCCGTGATCCAGGTTTGCATGCATGACTTATGCTTGGTCTACCACATATGCCATGCCAACGTTGAGTGCCAGGATTTTAAGAACTTCCTCAAGGACGGCCGAGTCAAATTCGTTACTGCAGACTTTAGGAACGATAAGGAAATCCTGGGTTGGATAGACCTTGTTGTAGGCGACCCCTTTGACCTCCAGAAGAAAGGGCTGGTGCCCTCCCGTGATCAGCCTTCAATGCTGACCCTGGCAGGAGCCATGGTTCATCCTTCCTACGGTACACTGAAGAAACCTCCGTTCAAGTTTCATCATGCATGGGAGTTGAATGTACTAGATATAGACCACATCCACTATGCTGCAATGGATGGCTACATTTGTTTCAATATCTACTAGGGTTGGATGAAGAGCAAGAGCCATGTGTGCAGTTCAAGCAAAGAAGTATCGGCCAAGAGGAAGAGGGACAAGGACGAAGTCGAGGACGTGGATGAGGAGTCCGAGTAAGGTGGCAGTGTCGTTGCTCATGGTGGTTCTAATGCAGTGTCTACCAGATTAGTTGCTTAGTTTAATTTCAGGTGTGCTTAGTTTTATTTGAGGGGTGTGTTGTGTTGAGCCCCCAACAGAACTATTTTATGTTTCTTCTCGTTATATTTCGTACATTTCATCTTTTAGTTGATATAGTACTACCACTCGTTTCTTCAGATTATATACGTACATATATATGGCCAACATCATATGGCCAACAATTTAGTTGTCAAAGAATTTCAGGGTGCTTAGTTTTGTCAAAGAATTCCAGGGTGCTTAGTTTTATTTGAGGGGTGTGTTGTGCTGGAGACCATTAACTTATCATTGTGAGAATCGGCTTATTTTTGTCATGTAACATTGTCAACGGGTTGGACGTGAAAATAACAATGTCTAATGGCATTTCTAATATACACTGCCTCCCCCCAGATTTTCTTTACAGAGGCAACATAGAACTATATGAGTGCCCTGTTAAATTTTGGAATTATTCCGGGTTCGTTTGGTCTTTTTTATACATTAATTGAGTTTCTGGTCATTTAATGTGCATAATTCAAATTTGAACTACAAGCACATGCTCTCATGCACCAAAGTTGACTAAAAAATCACATGTGTGTCCTCAGGTGAATTTCTAGGTCACATGCAAGAAATGGGAATGAAATTCAAACATCTCGGCATCGTGGTTCGGCCAAGAACATTGAGAAGCTTGATTTAAAAATTCTTGTAAATCCAAAACACGCCTGAAAATCATGAAACTTGGCATGGTGTCATGTCATGGTACTACCATGCTATGGTAAAAACTTTGCAGAATAGGAACAAGTTTTGGTATAAGTTTCTTGGAAATCGGAGCTTCTCTCAAGAAGGCTCGTGGTTCTGAGAGGGAACGTGTCACCTTTGTGTATATAATTCAAATTTTAAATACAAGCACATGCTCCAGTGCACCAAAGCTGGTTGAAAAATCACATGTGTGTTCTCGAGTGTAACGCCCTCGATGCGGCTATATCTGCCACGTGTCGAAGCACGACTTAGAGGCATACCGCATTGAAAGCAATGTCGCAAGTGAGGTAATCTTCACACAACCCATGTAATACATAAGGGGAAGAGATACATAGTTGGCTTACAATCGCCACTTCACACAATTACATGAATAAAGCATTACATCATCCAAATACAATCAAGGCCCGACTACGGAGCCAAAATAAAAGAAGACTACCCCAAAAGCTACACAGATCCCCGATCGACCCCAACTGGGCTCCACTACTGATCAACTAGAACGAAACAACATAAAGGACAAGATCTTCATCGAGCAACTCCTTGAGCTTGGTTGCATCATCTGCACGGTTCAACGGCACCTTCAAGCTGGTTTTGGAAGTATCTCTGAGTCACGGGGACTCAGCAATCTCATACCCTCGCGATCAAGACTATTTAAGCATATGGGAAGGGTAACAGGAATGAGGTGGAGCTGCAGCAAGCGACTAGCATATATGGTGGCTAACATACGCAAATGAGAGCGAGAAGAGAAGGCAAAAGCACGGTCGAACAACTATGATCAAGAAGTGATCCTAGAACAACCTACGCCAAACATAACTCCAACACCGTGTTCACTTCTTAGACTCTGCCGAGAAGAGACCATCACGGTTACACACGCGGTTGATGTATTTTAATTAAGATCAACTTCAGGTTTTCTACAATCGGACATTAAAAAATTCCCATCTTCCCATAACCGCGGGCACGGCTTTCGAAAGTTCAAATCCCTACAGGGGTGTCCCAACTTAGCCCATCACAAGCTCTCACGGTCAACGAAGGATATTCCTTCTAGCGGTTACAAGACATTTCGACAATGGTAAAACAAAACCAGCAAAGCCACCCAAATGTGCCGACAAATCCCGATAGGAGCTGCACATATCTCGTTCTCAGGGCACACCGGATTGTCCAAACTTCCGGTAGGCCAGCCCAGAGTTGCCCCTGGTGGCCACCGGCGGCTGACAGGTTGGACCAACACTCAGAGGAGCACTGGCCCGGGGGTTTAAATAAAGATGACCCTTGAGTCTGCAGAACCCAAGGGAAAAAAGGCTAGGTGGCAAATGGTAAAACCAAGGTTGGGCCTTGCTGGAGGAGTTTTATTCAAGGCGAACTGTCAAGGGGTTCCCATTATAACCCAACCGCATAAGGAATGCAAAATCCGGGAACATAACACCGATATGACGGAAACTAGGGTGGCAAGAGTGGAACAAAACACCAGGCATAAGGCTGAGCCTTCCACCCTTTACCAAGTATATAGATGCATTAATTAAATAAGTGATATTATGATATCCCAACAAAATAACCATGTTCCAACAAGGAACAAACTTCAAATCTTGACCTGCAACTAACAACACTATAAGAGGGGCCGAGCAAAGTGGTAACATAGCCAAACAACGGTTTGCTAGGACAAGGTGGGTTAGAGGCTTGGTTTAACAATATTGGAGGCATGGTAAGCAAGTGGTAGGTATCGCAGCATAGGCATAGCAAAAGAGCGAGCATCTAGCAAGCAAAGATAGAAGTGATTTTGAGGATATGGTCATCTTGCCTGAAATCCCGCAAGGAAGAAGAATGAGTCCATGAAGAAGACAAATGGGTGTAGTCGAACGGGTCCTCACAAACACGATGTTATCAGAACCAACCCGAAGAAGCAACAGTGGAAAGAAGCAAACAACATAGTAAACAAACAACACATGGACATGGCATGATGCACAACCAAGTATGATGCATGTCCGGTTTAATGGTACATGGCATGGCATGGCAAAGAGCACAAACAATCCTACAAATTAAGTGGAGCTCATTATGCAACGATGTTGCATATTGAAGAAAACACCACATGACTTATTTAGTTCTCTCTCGTTTATGTACCCAACAAGATTAAATGTTGTTAGCATGGCAAGAGGTGAAACATGATGAAACTATCTAATCTAGGCAAGTTTAAATGAGGCCGGAACAACAAAACAACAAGTCCGGAAACTCCTCATGTGCATATTTTGGTTATGGTACTGTTCTGCCCTAAACCATATTTTATAGTTGTTAAACATGCAAAGTGAGGCCACCACGTTAAACTAGGCAAACTTCTACCCCATTTACATATAAAGTTTGTTAGGTTCGGAGCTACGGTTATTAAGTTATGAAATAAAGCATTTTAGCAAGTTATTTAAGCAAATTTAAACAAACAACATATTAAACATTTTCAACATGGATGAAAAAGACATATTATGAAACTAGATGAAAAACTAAGCAAGTTTCATATACAAAGTTTTTACATGTGATGCTTAGCTCATGAGTTATAATATGCATGAAGACTAGGGACTAAACTATAAACTGGCAGTTTTCTGGATAAATAGGAAAATCGCTGATAGAAAAAAAAATAGACGCGGGCCGAAACTGTTAGCCCATCAGAACTAAAAAAACACTGGGTGGCCTCACCATGGGCTTCGGCCCAGTCAGAGGAGGCGGCTGGCAGGCTGGATCGAACCAGGTGGATGGGCCGGCCTCGCTGCGTGCCTGGCGCGTAGCGCTTGAGCAGGGCGCGGTCAACGCTCAAGAAGAGCGGGCATCCTCTAGCTCGACAAGAAGCAGAGCCGCCGCGACGCGGTTGCGGGCATAGGGAGACGCAGCTCCGGCGGGCAGGGGCTGGTGTCGTGGCGGCGGAGCGACGCGAAATCTAGGAGGGGGTCGAGGTAGAGGCGGCGGAGAGGTTCCCTGGCTCAAGGCCCTCGCTCGGGGGTTAGCTGGAGGCATGGTGGGCAAGCACGACTCGATCCCGAACTGCTGCTTGCAGCAGGGTAGGCAGAGGCTGACGGCGAGGAACTTGGACGACGACGACAGATTTGGCGCGCAGAGGAGGCCAGCGGGACGAAGAACAGCTCGGGCACGCTCGGAGTCGCCGACGACGGGCGCCATGGGGTTCGGCTGCGGCTCTATGGTGGCGCGTTCCAGCGATGACGGCCGGAGCAGAGGAGTCGAAGCCGCTACAGGACTTGAGGAGCTCGGCAGGGGCTCAGCCATCTATGGCGGCTCCTGGTTGTTTCCTGGTCAGAGTGAAAAGGAGAGATGATAGACGGAGGGGAAGATGAACAAGAGGACAGGAAGAGGAGGCGAGGTGACAGCGACCTGTTGGGTAGAAGACGATGGCGGGTCCAGCAGAGCTGGGACCTCTAGGTGGAGCCGCACGAGGTGGCTCGGGAGGCCCTCTCCTTGGGTGCTCGGGCGAAGAAGCTTTGGTGGCGAGGCAGATCAGCCGAGGAGACGGGCGCGCGAGGAGGAGCTCGGGCAGGGGATCCAGGGGCGCGGTCCCGTTGGAGCTCGAGGGAGGCAGCGGATCGATGGGTTGACTGCTGACTGAAATCGAGGGGAAGCAGAGGCTGGCACTGGTTCGCAGAACGAGGGGGCTAGTGGATCGGATCTGGGAGGATCCCAAGGTGGATGCGGGAGGCTGTAGGTGGCGGCGGTTAGAGGGGACAAAAGTCCTCGAATTTAGGGTTAGGGGCTATTTATAGCATGTAGGTGAAAAGGAGAGGGATGATCTAGTCCCTCCGATTGAAATCAGACGGTCCGAGAAAAATAGGTAGGGAGCCCAATTAAGAAAATGGTGATATTTTGTAGATGTTTGGGGATGATCCGGACACAACGGTGACGACTACCCGGGTCGGGTCCGAGAGAACTTTTCGGACGCGCGCGCGAGGAGGGCCTCGGGCTGACGAGAGAGGTTAGGTATGGCCTGACGGTAGGTAGAGAGCTGTGTAGACGGTCTCGAGCTGAGAGAAGAGAAGAGAGGGAGGCCAGGCGACTGTTTCCGGAGACCGAAAACGTCCGACGATTTGACCGACTAAACTGCCGCTATAGTTATCCGTCGGGGCGTCAAACAAACTCCGAATGCGATGAAACTTGACATGCGGTCTATCTACACTATAACAAGACCACACGCCAACTTTCATCCCATTCCGAGAACATCTTCCGGCCACCTATAAAATATTATTTCGGACATGCCGCGGGCGCGTGCAAGTGTGGTTGGGCTCAGAACGGACAATGGAGAGAACTGGGAAACCCGGATGGATGCAAGTTTTTAAAACATGATGATGCAATGCACATGATGACATGACAAGATGCAACACACAAGCAAAAGACAAGGCAACAACAACGAATAACTGGCGGACAACTGGCACATCGGTCTCGGGGCGTCACATCGGGTAAATTTCTAGGTCCCATGCCAGAAATGGGAATGAAATTCAAACATCTGGGCGTCATGGCTCGGCTGGAAACACTGAGAAACTTGGTTTTTTAATTCCTGTAAATCTGAAACACACATGAAAATCATGAAACTTGGCTTGGTGTCATGACGTGGCACCAACGTGTTGTGGTAATTTTGCCGTCCGATTTGCGAAGGCGCACACATTAACAATCAACAAAGTGATTTTGGAGCAAGTGATGTCACGTTAAAATCGGAAAAACAAGTATTATTGAAACCATGGGCGTTCTATATACCATTTACGTGCCGCCATGCGTCCCCTTTTTTTATTAGCTAGGAGGCGCCGTGCAGGGTAGCTATTTGACTACGGGAGGCGTGCGAGCCCTTTGACCTCCATCTGCCGTCCACCTCTCTCCCAAGGTCTCCATTAATGGCGCCAGAGCCTCTGTTTAATGGCGTGGCAATGTCTCACTCGACTGAGATTTAAGAGAGAAAAAAGAAAATCTGAAAAGAAAATTTTGCACGGATCTTGATGTAAGATCCGACGGACCTATATAGCATCTATGCGACTTATAGCAAGACTGATAAATATATATAAGGACGACGAGAGTGGATAATAATTGTCTTACATAATTAGGAAGATAATTAAAAAGCCACATGCGGCTACGCCCGAAATACACAACGGAAAAAGAAGAAGGAAGACGCATACAATGATCTGGCTCGCTGATCTCTACATTCTTTATGCGCTGCAGGTCGCGGAGACTAGTTCTCGCGGTGGGCGATGATCTCTTTCATCAGTTTCATGTCCTTAATACGCTGCCTGGCAGCATCCATGGATTCCTCCACCAGCCTATTGCGATCGATGCGGAGCATGGCATTCTCGTCCATAAGTTTCTTGATGATGACGCCCGTCCTCTGCAACAAGGCAGCAATCTCCTCCTCCTGCTTCGCCCTTCCGGCGATCCTCGCCGTCAGCAGGTCGCACTCGCCTCGGAGCTTCCCATTGCCCTCCCCTACTTGTCGGATGATGCCGGTAGCCTCGTCCTGCATCCTCGACCAGCCAGAGATCTAACCCATTTGGCTATGGACTATCGCATTCATGCGCCTGTAAGAGTCCTCGCCTGCCCGCGAGAAATTTTCCCAGGCCGCCGCGGCGCGGCGGGACCTTCCTGCTGCTTCGGCGGCATGACGGGACATCTCTGCTGCTTCCGCGGCATGGCCAGACTAGCCTGCTACATCGATGGCACGGCGGGACCTCCATGCTGCTTCGGCGGCGCCGCGGGACCTTTGTGCTGCTACTGCTGCGCGGCTGGACATGTCGACTGCTTTCACGGCGAGGCGGGACATCTCTCCTGCTTCCTCTTCCATGCTCACCTCTCCCTGGTGGAAATCTGTCGACCCAGAACTCACGTTGGCTATGGCTTGATTGACTTGATTGTTTTTTGTGGATGAGGAGTTGAGGAGAAATGTGCAGTCATCTTAGCATAGTAGTATTTATAACCGAGTACTACTAATACGCTCCTAAGTGGGAAACCATTTAAGTTGTGATCAGTGTGAACAGGTTTGCAATTAAATATAGTGTGGTAGTAGTAGTAATTTGGAATGTGACGAGACGCGCTCAAAATTTATTGACGGTTCTAGTTTCGAAGTGCGGCACTATTCTCGGATGGCGTAACGTCGGCACTTTTCTCAACCATGGTGTAGCATATGCCATGGTACTAGTTCTTTTTCTACTGCTGTGTATGTGCAAAAACTGGCACCGTCGGATATATATCTTACGGTTCGCATTCGACAGGAATAGCCTCGTGGCGAGCTATAGACTAGTCTTTTTTCAGACGCATTACACCTATCTCTGGGGACTTCTCGCATGCACCATCACTGCTCCCTAGGTCGATGCCACCCACATACAGTTGTATTCTGAGAAGAGGTGCACGCACGCACTCGTCCTATCTCACACACACATCTGTAGCTATGAATTGTAGTGTTCTCAACCATCCGATTGGCTCTATCATAGGTTTCACGTTGCTCCTTGGTCTTGAGATTGAGAAGTTTAAAACGCGGAGGCTAAGATGGAGGCGCGAGGTTTTGGTTAATGTGCGGGCCGCACACGGCACCAACACGACACGAGCTTCGTCTGCCTGGTGCGCATGCAGTCGGGTGAGTTGTCCAAGTATAGACACAACCAGGCCCTTGTCGGTATCCGCGCCTCGACTTTGGCTGGTCATAGCAGAGAGTAGCATAGACTAGTTACTAGACTATGTTACTAGTACCTTTATAGTGGGTAGTGTCATATAGTATATGCATAATTTGGCGACGAGCGCTCTCTATATGTACCACCTTTTTTCTTTAATTACATCTTGTTAGTTTTGCTCCATAGCGCAATCCATCGATACTACTACTGTACAAATGTATACATTTTTTAAAAGGCTAGAGGGCGGGGCATTCTAGCTTGGTCCTTTTCACGAGAGGCGAGGGCTTTTGTGATTTGACGGCTCATTACTGCTGGAAGGCGGGGCCTTGTGATTTGACTGCTCGTATAAATGTGCTGACGACCTGAGGAGGAGCAAAGAACCGTGCGGTATACTCAAGTTTTCCACTGGAGTACGACAGAGGAGCACGAAACAGGGCATCCCAGTGCCATATCCTCTACTCTCTACTCTTATTATATATTACTAGCAAGAGGCATTGTTCTATTGGCGATAAAGAATGATCTAATTTGCTAGTCATGTCATTTTTAGCATTGTTCTATTCATGCCTCGCAGAGAAGGTGACACATGCGGCCAAACACCCAAAGCAAAATAAGAAACACGGGAGCAAAAGAAGGAGGATTATCACCCCAAAACAAGAAGGAAGATGCACACACAAGTCTGGGGCGCTACTCTCACTACATGAAGGGTTGCTGGCCGCGGAGTCGTAACTGTTTCTTCATCGCCTCCACGACCTCCATCTCCTTGTTCGTCTCCTCCGCCATCTTCATCATTATGTCCATGACACGGGATTTCTCGACGCGAGCCTTCATCATCTGTTCCACGGCCGCATTACGTACCTTGACAGTAGCCGGGTGCTCGATGCGGAGCTTCGCCAACTCCTCCTTGTGTTCCATGACGAGGTCCTGCAGCAGCTTCATCGAGGAACTACTATTCTCATGTAGCTTCTTCCAGCTGGTGTTCTCCTCCTTCAGCAGGTTGAGTCATGGCAGATCTTGTCCTTGTCCTCCTGAAGTTGCAGGATTTCGCCGGTCGCCTTCTTCTCTAAGGCAATGCTCTTCTTAATCAGCATCACCAAGCCGGCGGTCAACCCCCCCTACTCATTGAGCTCAGCGGGCATGTCATCGAGGCTCTCCTTCAGCAGGTCCACCAAGCCGTGGATGAACTCCTTCTGCTTATTGAGGTGCTTATTGAGCTAATCGGGCATGCCGTCGAGGGATAACGACTCCAGCGCTGCAAGTTCGCCTCCGTGTCTAGGGCACTCCTGGGAGCCATCGCCTTCCCGTGAGAGATCTTTCGAGGTCTCTGCGTGGCGGTGAGCCCTCTCTTCTTTTTCCGCGACCTTGGTTGCCACTCCCTTGTTACGAGTACTAGCACTAGTACTAAAACCTGCATAGTGAGAACACGTTCAGGTTTGGTACGTACTGGTAGGTGTGAGCAGGCTTGCACTTAATTGTAGCACTAGTACTTTCGAATGTGATGGGAACAAGGTAAAGATTAATTGATGATTTTTGGTTTCGAGGACCAAAGCGGCTCCCGATGAGTTTAGTGGAACATAAATTTCAAGTATACTACACTGCTCATATGCGTAAATATTATGTTATTATCAAAAATTGGCACAAAATACAAAGGAGACCGATGGAAGTACTACTAGCAACCCATGATTTAACTACTCGCATGCGCGCAGTGGAGTAGTAATGTCTTTCTTCCACCCTCACGTCCACTCAAGTTGCATGTGCTGTATTAATTGACCATCACTGAAGTGAAGGACTTTACACGCGTCAAATTATCACATGGGGTGGATCTTGGTACAAAATTGCATCCGCCTGTGTACCCGCGTGTGCGTGCGAGGGAATGAGTGCGTGCGTGGACATCTTCGCTTCGTGCATGTACCACCAGTGTGGCTCAGGGAGGATGAGTACATACTTCTGGAACCATCAGCACGTCACTTTGATCAATCCACACAAGGATGTCGCGACAACGCCTCCACATGTGCCATGTGGCTTCATGAACTGTAAGAGAGACACTGTGTAGCGTGCCATTGTGTTTTGCACATACTCGAAGTACTAGTAAGGTACACATGCATTGCACGTGTCAGATTTTGCAACCAAATTATGAATAAATACCACACTGTAGCATGTAAGCTCTGAGTCATATATGCCTGATGTAGACCTTCGTTTAATTCTTATAGTTCATCACATTCAAAATCAATTAGTTTTTTATAAAAAACCTATGGCCTCTTTGATTCGTAGGATTTCCAAAACGTGGGAATAGGAAGAACATGGGATTAGAGTGGAATGTCGTCTAGAATCCTATAGGATGGTACGAGTGTTTGATTGTGCATAGAAAAAACACAGTATTCTTTCAAAGAGGTTTGAGTGGATGGGATGTTTCCTATGAAATCTAATGCAAATGAATCATATGGAAAAATTCCTATGGTTTAAAATCCTACGAATCAAACAACCAAGATAGGAAAAATTCCTAAGGATTAGAATCCTCCAAAATTCCATCGAGAATCCTTTGAATCAAAGAAGCCCTTAATCTATTTTATGATTCATGGAGTTGTGCGTTGTAAAGCATAAAGTAAAAACAAATAATAGTAATTCAACTAGAAAAAAAGTTTGGGTAGTTATGATACGGAAGATTCTAGAACAAAGGAGAACCACTGTTGTTTTGAGATTTGTGCATTATGCTTAAGTTCAACCATGGAGTCTGCTAGATTGTACATGTGGCAAAATCTGGTGGGGGCTAGAAGATGGTGCGAGGGGCCGAGTGGAGGGAGACTATGAAGGAGTGCACAACTGCGAGATCGATATTTAGAGAGAGGGGGGGCGAGAACGTGCGCTGTTGCGCGCATTGGTGGAGCCATGAAAAATGTCCCATGAGCTAGGGGGCCAAGAATTGCTAATCCTTTACGAGGAGGGCCAATTCATCAACTTAAATCATTTTTACCAGCAATTGTCTAATGATCACATTCATATTAGCCTCAATATATAGTGATGTTAGGGGGGTAGGGCCCTTGCTGCCCCCTGTCTACGCCATTATGCGCGCGTCTGAGAGATGAAGCGGAAGGCATGGATGATGAGAGGGGGCGTTGGATATATAATTAATGTGGGTGTCTTAGCTATATATGTAATCCTATATAGAGAGGTATAGATTGATCGATGTTGTCTGTGTTCCGGGAACGGGGGTCCCTAGACTTGCCTGCCTGCGGCTTGCGGCGTTGCTCAAAGGGGGGCCCAGCGCGGCCCATCTTCACCAACACAAACCCAAGACCCTCGCGAGGGGCCAAGCCTCGCGGGGCGGACGATGCGGAGCTTCCTCAGGCGCGGCCTCGTCAGGCTGGCTCACGAGGAGGCGGAGAGATCAAGGCGGGGTACCTCACGAGGTGCCCGTGACACGAGCCATGACGACCGGGGGCGCCAAGCGGGTGCCAGCCTGCGCAGCGTCCTCCCTTCCTCTTTAGTGCAAAGGGGGCAAGCGCAGCCGCGGAGTACCGAGGCATCAGGCAAAGGTTGTCATTTCGGTGCAACGAGACCAAGACCAGGAGGACTACGAGATAGAGGTCACCGTGGAGCCCAAGACGACGTCATCACCAGAGCTTTGCGCAGGCGAATACTTCTTTTGTCAGGATAGTTGATACTAGCTGTCCCCCTTCAAATTAGCCCGCCATTGTTGGGTCCCTTCCCGCTCAATATTTGGGAAGAGGACCAGGGCCTCTATAAATAGGACCAGCCACCCACAGGTAGAGAAAAAAGACAAAAAGAGGCGAGAGGCTAGAGGCTGGGAAGAAAGAGCTGGCCAGAGAGTTGGAAAGATAGAGAAGGTCAGGTAGAGAGAGAGAGGGGTGACTGAGCTCCTCCCAGCAGTTCATCGCCCCAGCCAAGAGCAGACCCTCGCGAGGCTGTTCTTCCTTGTATTGTTCATCATCATCAGCCCAAGAGGCAATCCACCACACCACACACTGGAGTAGGGTATTACACCACAACGGTGGCCCGAACCAGTATAAACCCTGTGTCTCTTGTGTTGTTCTTTCCTTAGTTTAGATCCTAGTAAGGCGGAGGAGCGCAGGTAGGTAGGAGGCGAAATCTCCGCGCGCACCCCAGTGTTCGAACCTCATGGGTCTGCCGGAACCCGAAATCCGACATTTGGCGCCCCAGGTAGGGGTGCGCCAGGATTCGTCTTCCACCGCCCCGTTCTCCTCCGACCATCATGCCCATGTCTGACACTCGTCGGGCCCACGCCGAGCACCGGGCCGCGCTCGCTGCCCGCGTCGCCCAGACGGCCCCTGTCGGCGGGCATCCTCGCCGTTCCCCGTCACCTGCCGTCAACACCGCCACCGGCCCGGCGGGGGACGAGCAGCAAGCATCGTCCCAGCATCCATTCGTGCAGCAAGACGGCCGCACCGCAACTCCCTCGCTCACCCCAGTTGGTTCTTCGTCCCACGTGCTCCGCGCGCCCATGGAGGCTCGGGCTGCACTCATCGCGGCGAACGAGCTCCTGCGTTACTGTCCCATCGACGACGTCTACGAAGAATGGCTCGACCGCGTCGCTGAGCTTGTCCGCGCCGCAGGGGGCTCTCCTGCGATGTCCGTTCCGCTGCACCGCACCCCGCCCCGCGCGGGCAATGAAGCTCCGGCGGCGCCCCGTCCGCCTCCTCCTCAGGAAGGCGCCATGGCTCCAAGGCGCGTGGCCCCTAGGCGGAACCCGCTCCGTTAGGCGCCAGCGCAGCAAGAGCAGAGCTGTCAAGAAGTCCCTCGCCCGCAAGAAGCTGCCCGGGCGCTCCCTGCTCCAGCACGTCGCGACCATGCTCCTGCTCCCGCGCGTCAAGACCCCGTGCTGCTCCTAGCTGCAGCGCGTGGGGACATGCAAGACCAAGTTCCCCGTCATCCAAGGCCTCCCGTGGCCACAGCAGGCTGCCGCGCCTTTACCGCCGAGCTACGCAACGTCGCGTGGCCCGGCAAGTTCAAGTCAGACTTGCCTCCTCGCTACGACGGCACGGCTGACCCTGCGGAGTTCCTCCAGCTCTACGAGCTGGGCATTGAAGCTGCCAACGGAGACGAGAAGGTCATGGCGAACTGGTTCCCCATGGCACTCAAGGACGGGGCCTGCACCTGGCTCCTGAAACTGTCTCCAGGCACAATCTCCTCCTGGGACGAGATGCGCACCCGCTTCATCGCCAACTTCCAAGGCACTCGCGACCGGCCACCCGCCGTGAGCGACATGCGCCGCATCAAGCAACAGCCCGGTGAGACCCTGTAGAAGTACATCCAGCGCTTCAACAACGCGCGCCTCAAGATTCCCAAGGTGACTGAGGAGGCCATCATCTCGGCCTTCTCCGACGGCGTGCGTGACGTCAAGATGAAGGAGGAGCTGGCAATGCATGAAGACCTGTGCACTTCCCTGGAACTGTTCAACCTGGCAACCAAGTGCGCCAGAGCCGAGGAAGGGCGTCTCTCCCTCCTCGAGCTGCCTGTCGCAGACCCAGAAGAGAAGAAGCCCAAGGCCAAGGATGTGAAGCGCAAGGGGGCTGTCGTGCTCACGGCAGAACCAGACACCAAGCGGGGCAGAGATCAGCCCGAACCTTCCAAGGGCAGCCGGTACTGTCTGTACCACGACCTCCACACCCACAACACCAACAAATGTCAAGAGCTCCGAGCCGTGCGAGAAGGAAGGATCGGCCGTCGCCCTGACCGCAGTGACCGGGGCTACGGCCGAGGAGGAGGAAGGACCGTCGGACGCTGGGAAGACCGTGGCCCGCGCCAAGGGTGGCGCGATCAACCTCGCGACGATCGTTGGCAAGGCCCACCTCGCGAGGGAGGCTGGAGGGATTAGCCTCGCGAGGGAGACTGGAGGGATCAGCCTTGTGAGGATCGCCCGCAAGGCAATGCAGGCCTCCCACCGCTGCCACCGCAGCCAAGGAGAAACGAAGACCGCCACCAGGACGAGGGGGCTGGGGGCTTCCAGGAGCTGCGCGCGATCGCCTGCATCCTGGGCAGGGCACAAGCCCCAGCCTCTCAGTGCATCTTCAAGAAGTTCGCCTGCGAAGTGAACGCAGTCCTCCCCAGGCTCGAAGCCACGCGCCCTCTCAGGTGGTCAGCGTGCGTCATCACGTTCAGCTCAGCAGATCAGCTCAAGTGTGCGGCTACAGCCGGAGTCCTCCCGATGCTTTGTTCCCCAATCATCAGCAACATGGTGGTCACTAAGACCCTCATCGATGGCGGGGCAGGGCTCAACGTCCTGTCCGTGGAAACATTCAACAACCTCCAAGTGCCCTACAACCAGCTTCAGCCAACCAAGCCTTTCTCCGGTATCACCGACGGCTCAACGGTCCCGATTGGGCAGGTCCGCCTCCCTGTCACCTTCGGGGCACGCGACAACTACCGCACCGAGCTCATCGACTTCGACGTCGCTCACATTCGCCTGCCGTACAATGCCATCCTTGGGTACCCAGCGCTGGCCAAGTTCATGGCCGTAACTCACCACGGCTATAATGTCCTCAAGATGCCAGGAAGTGGCGGAGTCATCACTGTGCCATGTGAAGAGAAGGACGCGGTGTGTTCCCTGGAACGAGCCTTTCAGGCCGCGTCACTGGAAGACCCGGATCGTGGAAGCAGGAGGCCTCCCGAGACCGCCCCTAAGAAGAAGAAGACATCGTTCGGCCCGACCACTCAGGAGGCAGGCCCCTCTGGGCCCGCGCCTGCCCGGGGGGAACCTCCTTCCATCGCATAGGAAAGCACGCCCGGTGCCCTCCTCAGGCAGGGCTCAGGGGCTCTCCCCTGGAGGGCCACTGACCTAGCCAGGGTCATGAGGGAGGCGCTTGGGCACCACATGGAGGCGTGTTTCGAAGCACGTTTCCCTCAAGAAGGAGCAAGGCAAGGAGACCCAGACCCTCAGGAGTTCATCAGCAAGGCCATTCAGGAGCTACAGGAGTCAAAAGTCATGAAAGGTGGCCGCCGCCTACCAGCAGTGGCTCCCCATCCAGGCGAGGATGGTGGGCTGCGCGTCTGCATCGACATACCAGGGCTCAACCGAGTCGCCTCTCTGGAGCGCCTCTGGCCCTCGCGAGTGGGGCGCTGCGGAGGCCCACCCCACAGCTACGTTCGCATGCCTTACGGTTTGCCGAACGCGGCTGACACGTACTAGCGCCTCATGAGGGGCATCACGGAGGCACGGGAGGCCAGGCGGTCCGCAGCCCTGGCAGGGATGGAGATGGCCCGTGAGGAGCCGCCAGTGCCTCCGAAGCCTCCCGAGGCCCCTGGGCCTGGGGGCTCGTGAGGATCGGCTCCTGCAGCCCACCGAGCTTGCTACACCAACGCTCCTTCGTCCTCGACATCATCAGGTGACATCTTTTCGAGTTCTATTTCCAGTTGGGAGTGCCCCCCCCCCCAGGGCTGCTTTATTCCCAGGCCGCGTGGGTCCGTCCCTGCGGTGTGTATCCCTTTTTATTCCATGTTGTTAGCTTACCTTGTTGGGGGCGCCCCTCGGGCTGCATGATCCCCAAGCTGCTCGGGCCTGACCCAGTGATGTCCGCATTCCCAGCATCTATTTAAACGAATCCACTCCTTTGCGGCTAATGTGTTTTACCTAGTTGCCTGCTTAGCTGAAACCAACTAACGGAGCTGCTCCCAAACGGCACGACACTTGCGCATGGGTCCGTCCCTGCAACGCCGACAAACCTAGATGGCTGAGCTCTGGCCGCGGCAGCCCCGCATAGCGTCACCTCATCAAGCCTTCAGTGCCTCACTACCCCTCGGAAGCAACCAACGGCTGACTATCAATTGTCATGGCAACCCCTTGTTTTTTCTATGATGGACCTACAGGACCTCCCGAAGGAGCTGCGTCAGGCGAGGCCCTTGTGGTGTCTCCTTCGCTCTCGTCCGTGCGAACCGCTTGCACGTTAAAGGGGGGGTGCCTGAGCGTCGCGACTCAGGGCTCCTACTTGCTCTCTAGCCCTCACCCTCTGGCCTTGACCACGGCATCGCGACCTGGCATACCAGCGATGGCTGAGACTCGCTCGAGGGCCGGGACCCGAGGACGTAGAGCAGAAAGGGGAGCAAAGGCGAGAGGGGAGAGACACGTGAGGACCTCGCCGAGCAACCTCTCGCCTGCCGATGCACGGACCCAGTGACACACTAGAGAGCGGGCCCTGATCCTCGAGATAAGTCATCACCCGGAAGCATCAGCTGCCGTGGCACCATCCCCGCACCTAATGCTACCCTGTGTTAGCGACGCCGCTCTCCTTTCTCACCAAACAACGGCCGCTTGGGCGCCAAAGGGGACCTCCTGAGCATCGTGACTCAGTGGCTCTTACCGGACTCCGGGTCGCTCACCTCCTGGCCTTTACCACGGCATCGCGACCTGGCATACCAGCGACGGCTGAAGCCGCCTTGGGACTGGGACCTGTCGGCGCAGAGCACCAAGCCCTCGTGAGGTTCGAAAGGGAGGACTGAGCTAAGACGGAATGAGCAACTCGTGCAATTCTACGACAAGGGTTATATTAACAAAACAGGATCACAGGCACCTTACAAGCCCCCACGGGGCGCGTTTTTGATTCCTCGTAGGGAACAGATCCTAAACGGACACAAACTACGCACGACCCTACAAAAGACGCCATCATCAACAGTGGGCCGTCGAGCACCGACGCCAACCCCATCCAGATCAGAGACGGCGGCGGCCTGACGAGCCCGCCCTGCTCCAGGACCGGCACCGGCTCGGGGGCTCGTAGCTGTCGTCGCTCGTCTCCGGAGTCGCGAAGAGCTCGCCGGAGTCGCTGGAGCCTCTGACGCCTCCACCACCCGAGGAGCCGCCAAGGGAGCGGTTGGCGGGCCCAGTCCTCGTCGCGGCAGGGTCCGGGCCACCTTCCCCGGGGCAGCACTCCAGCCGGCGCCCGCTCGCATCGAAGACCTTGAAGAGCATCATCGAAGCACCGTCATAATCCAAGTGGGCCGCGAAGACGCCCCTTACCCTGCAAACCCGAGCGATCTCTCTCCAGCCCCGAGTCATGAAGACCTCGCCCGGGGCAACGACCGCGACCTCTGCCTCGGCCGCGAGGGTGCTGCAGCCGGCGTGCTGCAGCCAGAGCTCCAGGGGCTCCCCCTGCGGGATGATGGAGGCGAAGAAGGGAGGAAGGCGGATCCAAGACTGAAGAGGAATGGCGACGTGCAGCATGAACTCTCG
>NC_041390.1:314154796-314203896 GCF_002162155.2 Triticum dicoccoides | reverse complement strand
CACACCTTCATGACCCGTCGGCGCCGATGGCGGCGCTGCCCATGGCGGTCAGCATCAGCTCCTTCGGGGCCCTCGACATGGGCGTACAATGGCAGCGGGAACCCCAGCGGCACCCGCTCGCACCAAGGCCTCGACACCACCTAAAGGGCCCCTTCGTCCGGGCCACGGGGGACGAGCCGTTTCTTCAACGGGAGTGGGTCTGGCTCCTCTCGGGGAGCTTTTCCCTTCTCTGCCGCCGAGAACCTGTGGATCGGAGCCATCGCAGCAAGACGGAGCAAGGATTGGGAAGAAGGAGAAGCAAGGAGGGATGGACTAGAAGGGTGCGCGTTGTCCCGTACTTATGGCCGGCGAAGACCAACCGCCGACCTCCACGATTACATGTAATCATGACCACTTTGCATGCAGGGACTTGTTCAATCCGTGCAGTTGCCGAGGCGCCATGGGGAAGTGGAGACGCCCACGACCAACCAACCGCCACGCGACGCCCAAGGCCGCAGGCTGTTAGGACTCGCGGCGCTCCGCTCTTGCCCTTCCGCCTCCCTGCACGGCCAAGTCCGGGCACGCCTTGGGCCCGGGGGCTACTGTCGGCGTTCTGGGAATGGGGGTCCCCAGACTTGCCTGCCTGCGGCCTGCGGTGTGGCTCAAAGGGGGGCCCAGTGCGGCCCATCTTCACCAACACAAACCCAAGACCCTCGCGAGGGGCCAAGCCTCGCGGGGCGGGCAACGCGGAGCTTCCTCAGGCGCGGCCTCGTCAGGCTGGCTCACGAGGAGGCGGAGAGATCAAGGCGGGGTACCTCACGAGGTGCCCGTGACACGAGCCATGACGACCGGGGGCGCCAAGCGGGTGCCAGCCTGCGCAGCGTCCTCCCTTCCTCTTTAGTGCAAAGGGGGCAAGCCCAGCCGCGGAGTACCGAGGCATCAGGCAAAGGTTGTCATTTCGGTGCAACGAGACCAAGACCAGGAGGACTACGAGACAGAGGTCACCGTGGAGCCCAAGACGACGTCATCACCAGAGCTTTGCGCAGGCGAATACTTCTTTTGTCAGGATAGTTGATACTAGCTGTCCCCCTTCAAATTAGCCCGCCATTGTTGGCTCCCTTCCCGCTCAATATTTGGGAAGAGGACCAGGGCCTCTATAAATAGGACCAGCGACCCACAGGCAGAGAAAAAAGACAGAAAGAGGCGAGAGGCTAGAGGCTGGGAAGAAAGAGCTGGCCAGAGAGTTGGAAAGATAGAGAAGGTCAGGTAGAGAGAGAGAGGGGGGTGACTAAGCTCCTCCTAGCAGTTCATCACCCCAGCCAAGAGCAGACCCTCGCGAGGTTGTTCTTCCTTGTATTGTTCATCATCATCAGCCCAAAAGCCAATCCACCACACCACACACTGGAGTAGGGTATTACACCACAACGGTGGCCCGAACCAGTATAAACCATGTGTCTCTTGTGTTGTTCTTTCCTTAGTTTAGATCCTAGTAAGGCGGAGGAGCGCAGGTAGGTAGGAGGCGAAATCTCCGTGCGCACCCCAGTGTTCGAACCTCAAGGGTCTGCCGGAACCCGAAATCCGACAGATTTGGACATGGGAAATAGGGTGAGATCTCACTAGATATATAGATTGATCGGTTTATGTGGAAAACTATGAAAGACCTAGCTATACACACACACATAGAGGAAGATTGATCGTTGCGCATGCACGTGAGAGATAAAGAATGCCCGATATGATGGAGAGGGGGATGTGTGTGTGTGTGTCCCTTCATGGGAGACCGACCTGAAGAAAAAGATTGCATGTGTGCGATGGATAATGCCGTCTGGTAGTGTGTGTGCATGCATGCAGGAGAGAAAGTTAGTGGTACAATTATAAAGAGAAGACCAATGTGTGGGTGTAAAAGACTAGGTGAGGTCATAATCAATGTAAAGTTGAATTCAAATATTTGAATAAGAGATCATGATGTTTGAAACCCATGCATGCATGAATATAACGGAGATCTGCTCGGTGTGGTTTGGAAACGAGCATGTTGTAATGTATACACATTGAACAAGGTCAGACTGGTTTGAATTTGAGATACCAATGGCAGACATCATTTGGCCACATTGCATCCGTGCATGGACACACTATTCTAATTGGAGATGATGGGTGGCTTTTGCATCACATATCTATATCTATACCCCTATATATATTATATTTTATATTTTTTATATAGTGTGCGGATAACTTTAACTTTGAAAGATGGTCGTTGGATGAGGCCAATCCGATGGTGCAAAGCTGGAAAATTTGAGCACTACTGGTCATTGGATATCATCTAGATTCCACCAGATTTTGCCACATGTACAATCTAGAAGACTCTATGGTTGAACTTAAGCATAATGCAGAAACCTCAAAACACAAGCACTTCGTCTTTGTTCTAGAATCTTCCATATCAGAATTTGATGTCTACTACACAACCTTCTTGTAGACATTGTTGGGCCTCCAACTGCAGAGGTTTGTAGGACAGTAGCAAATTTCCCTCAAGTGGATGACCTAAGGTTTATCAATCCGTGGGAGGTGTAGGATGAAGATGGTCTCTCTCAAACAACCCTTCAACCAAATAACAAAGAGTCTCTTGTGTCCCCAACACACCCAATACAATGGTAAATTGTATAGGTGCACTAGTTCGGCTAAAAGATGGTGATACAAGTGCAATATGGATGATAGATATAGGTTTTTGTAATCTGAAAATATAAAAACAGCAAGGTAACTAATGATAAAAGTGAGCACAAACGGTATTGCAATGCGTTGAAACAAGGCCTAGGGTTCATACTTTCACTAGTGCAAGTTCTCTCAACAATAATAACATAATTGGATCATATAGCTATCCCTCAACATGCAACAAAGACTCACTCCAAAGTCACTAATAGCAGAGAACAAACGAAGAGATTATGGTAGGGTACGAAACCACCTCAAAGTTATCCTTTCTGATCAATCTATTCAAGCGTCCGTAGTAAAATAACACGAAGCTATTCTTTCTTTTCAATCTATCATAGAGTTCGTACTAGAATAACACCTTAAGACACAAATCAACCAAAACCCTAATGTCACCTAGATACTCCAATGTCGCCTCAAGTATCCGTGGGTATGATTATACAATATGCATCACACAATCTCAGATTCATCTATTCAAACCAACACAAAGTACTTCAAAGAGTGCCCCAAAGATTCTACTGGAGAGTCAAGATGAAAACGTATGCCAACCCCTATGCATAGGTTCATGGGCGGAACCCGCAAGTTGATCACCAAAACATACATCAAGTGGATCACGTGATATCCCATTGTCACCACAGATAAGCACGACAAGACATACATCAAGTGTTCTCAAATCCTTAAAGACTCAATCCGCTAAGATAACTTCAAAGGGAAAACTTAATCCATTACAAGAGAGTAGAGGGGGAGAAACATCATAAGATCCAACTATAATAGCAAAGCTCGCGATACATCAAGATCGTACCACCTCAAGAACACGAGAGAGAGAGAGAGAGAGAGAGATCAAACACATACCCTCAGCCCCGAGGGAGAAGTACTCCCTCCTCATCATGGAGAGCACCGGGATGATGAAGATGGCCACCGGAGAGGGATTCCCCCTCCGGCAGGGTGCCGGAACGGGTCTAGATTGGTTTTCGGTGGCTACGGAGGCTTCTGGCGGCGGAACTCCCGATCTATTCTGCTCCTCGAAGTTTTTAGGGTATATGGGTATATATAGGAGGAAGAAGTATGTCAACAGAGCCACGACGGGCCCATGAGGGTGGAGGGCGCGCCCAGGGGGGTGGGCGCACCCCCTGCCTCGTGCCTTCCTCGTTGCTTCACTTACGTACACCCCAAGTCTTCTAGATTGCTTCCGTTCCAAAAATAAGTTCCGTGAAGTTTCAGGTCAATTGGACTCCGTTTGATTTTCCTTTTCTGTGATACTCTAAACAAGGGAAAAAATAGGAACTGGCACTGGGCTCTAGGTTAATAGGTTAGTCCCAAAAATCAAATAAAATAGCATATAAATGCATTTAAAACATCCAAGGTTGATAATATAATAGCATGGAACAATCAAAAATTATAGATACATTGGAGACATATCAGCATCCCCAAGCTTAATTCCTGCTCGTCCTCGAGTAGGTAAATGATACAAACAGAATTTTTGATGTGGAATGCTACCTAACATATTTATCCATGTAGTTCTCTTTATTGTGGCAAGAATATTCAGATCCATAAGATTCAAGACAAAAGTTTAATATTGACATAAAAATAATAATACTTCAAGCATACTAACAAAGTAATCATGTCTTCTCAAAATAACATGGCCAAAGAAAACTATCCCTACAAAATCATATAGTCTGGCTATGCTCCATCTTCATCACACAAAATATCGAAATCATGCACAACCCCGATGTCAAGCCAAGCAATTGTTTCATACTTTTGATGTTCTCAAACTTTTTCAATCTTCACGCAATACATGAGCGTGAGCCATGGACATGGCACTATAGGTGGAATAGAAGGGTGGTTGTGGAGAAGTCAAAAAGGGAGATGATAGTCTCACATCAACTAGGCGTATCAACGGGCTATGCAGATGCCCATCAAATGTGAGTGAGTAGGGATTGCCATGCAACGGATGCACTAGAGTTATAAGTGTATGAAAGCTCAACAAAAGAAACTAGTGGGTGTGCATCCAACTTGCTTGATCATGAAGACCTAGGGCATTTTGAGGAAGCCCATCATTGGAATATACAAGCCAAGTTCTATAATGAAAATTTCCCACTAGTATATGAAAGTGATATCATAGGAGACTCTCTATCACGAAGATCATGGTGCTACTTTGAAGCACAAGTGTGGTAAAACGGATAGTAGCATTGCCCCTTTCTTTTTTTCTCTCATATTTTGGGGCCTTTTCTTTTTTCTTTTTTATGGCCTCTTTTTTTGGGCCTTTTCTTTTTTTTGGTCCAGAGTCTCATCCCGACTTGTGGGAGAATCATAGTCTCCATCATCCTTTCCTCACTAGGACAATGCTCTAATAATGATGATCATCACACTTTTATTTACTTACAACTCAAGAATTACAACTCGATACTTAGAACAAAATATGACTCTATATGAATGCCTCTGGCGGTGTACCGGGATGTGCGATGACTCATGAGTGACATGTATGAAAGAATTATGAATGGTGGCTCTGCCATAAATACGATGTCAACTACATGATCATGCAAAGCAATATGGCAATGATGAAGCGTGTCATAATAAACAGAACGGTGGAAAGTTGCATGGCAATATATCTCGGAATGGCTATGGAAATGCCATAATAGGTAGGTATGGTGGCTGTTTTGAGTAAGGTATATGGTGGGTTTATGGTACCGGCGAAAGTTGCGCGGTGTACTAGAGAGGCTAGCAATGGTGGAAGGGTGAGAGTGCATATAATCCATGGACTCAACATTAGTCATAAAGAACTCACATACTTATTGCAAAAATCTATTAGTTATCGAAACAAAGTACTACACACATGCTCCTAGGGGGATACACTGGTAGGAAAAGACCATCGCTCGTCCCAGACCACCACTCATAAGGAAGACAATCAATAAATAAATCATGCTCCGACTTCGTCACATAACGGTTCACCATACGTGTGTGCTACGAGAATCACAAACTTCAACACAAATATTTCTCAAATTCACAACTACTCAACTTGCATGACTCTAATATCACCATATTCATATCTCAAAATAATTATCAAGTATAAAACTTCTCATAGTATTCAATGCACTCTATATGAAAGTTTTTATTATATCCCACTTGGATGCCCATCATATTAGGACTAGTTTCATGACCAAAGCAAACTACCATGTTGTTCTAAAGACTCTAAAATAATATAAGTGAAGCACAAGAGTTCATCTATTTCTTCAAAATAAAACCACCATTGTGCTATGCAAGGATATAATTGAAGCACTAGAGCAAATGACAAACTACTCTGAAAGATATAAGTGAAGATCAACACTACAAAAAAAGACACATTTGTGACATTTTGGGCCGAACAATTTTTTTCTGTCATACATATGAAACTTCTATGACGATAATTGTGACAAAACCCGGTATCATCATAGATGTGGTGGGCTCCTACTTCTATGACAAAAAATCATGACAGAAAATGGGCTTTTCGCCCTGGGCGGGCCGGAGACGCAGCTGCATGACCTTCTTTGGGCCATCCATGACGGAAAAACCATGGTAGAAGCGAGGGGGAGGAAAATTTCGGGGAGTTCCCGGTTACGGTTGGAGGTCGGGGGCCGAGCGATGCGCATTTCTCTCGTATACGTACGCGCGTATGTGCGAGGCGTTGGCTCTAACTGAACCCGAGCGAGGCGTTGGGATCTAACTAAACCCGAGCTATTGCACTGCAGGCTACGTGTTACTGAACCCGAGAGATCGATCGATGGTTGTTAACTGAACCCGATCGAGCGATTCCTTCGCTACTTCTGCTAACTGAAGCCGATCGATGTTGCCTCTGGGATGAACAGTGAGTGTTGCGGTGGGTTTTGGATGAACAGTGAGCGGTGGCGTTGCCTCTGGATGAACAGGACCCCGTGGTGTGGAGGGCTGGATGAACAGTAGTCGATGGAGGGGTGCCCATCGAGGGGTGGTTGAATAGGACCCCGTGGTGTGGAGGGCTGGATGAACAGTAGACGTTGGAGGGGTGGTTGAACAGTAGCCGGTGGAGTAGCGCGCGGTGGAGGCTGGATGAACAAGAGCCCGTGGAGGCTGGAGAAGGTCGACGATAGCCCATGGAGGCTAGAGGAGGTCGACGGTGGAGATGAACAGTATCCCGTGGAGTCCCGTTTTGTGGTACGCCACACCCCTCCTGATGAACACGACCCTCGTTTCGACCGTAGGAGGTCCATTTCGTCCATTTTGCGGTACGCCACACCCCTCCCGATCAATAGGACCCCCGTTTCGACCGTAGGAGGTCCGTTTCCTCCGTTTTGCGGTACGCCACACCCCTCCCGATCAACAGGACCCCCGTTTCGATCGTAGGAGGTCTGTTTCCTCCGTTCTGCGGTATGCCAGGCCTCGTTTCCATCACTTGTTCCGTCCAAGCCCTCCCGATGAACACGACCACGCATTTCGTTCCGACCCGGCCGGGTGGCTCCCAAGTGTTTCGTTGCCTCCCAATGAACACGACGCATTCCGTTGCCTCCCCATGAACACGACGCATTTCGTTGCCTCCCCATGAACACGACGCATTTCGTTGCCTCCCCATGAACACGACGACGACGTTGTTACTTCTTTCCGACCCAGCCATGTACACGAGCCCTGGCCGTACGTATGCGCGAGTAGGCGTTCGAGACCCCGCCCGTATGTACACATATGTGGCCGTATTTTCTTTCTTGCACCCTGGCCACTGTACGTACGTGTACATGCTATGTGCCGCCTCTACTACGACACATGCGCGCCTCTACTACGACACGTGTGCGCCTCTACATCGACCAGTATGTATGTACACGTTCGCGACCAGAATGACAACACTATGTATGCTTCAACCAGGTGGGTCCCGACTGCCAGGCACTTCCTTGCGTGCGAAGATGTAGCTGGTGGGTCCCAGTAGTCAGGGGGTGAACAATTTTGTTTTTTTGCCCGGACGCATTCCTTGCGTATGAAGGTGTAGCTGGTGGGTCCCAGCAGTCAGGGGGGAAACGTTTTTTCCGCGAAATATGGTGGCCCGTCCAGTGGGTCCCCGCTGTCAGGTGGACGAGTAATTATTTTGCATGTAATAAGGAGGCACTTCCTTGCTGCGGTCATGGACCCAGCTGTCAGCCTCTCCATGTACAGTCCATGTCCGATGGAAGCCGTTCCTTGACCACGTTGACCACGCCGCGCCGAGAGCACTAGTGTGGCGGACGACGGCGAGGCCTAGGAAGGGGACGACGCGGAGCCGGGGAAGATGCGACAGTGGATGCCCACGCATAGAGGAGTATGAGGGTTCACTAGTTCGCTACGGTGTGAGGCTGCCGTCGCTGCAGAATAACAGGGGGTGTGGGTGAGTAGAGGGATAGCCTGGCCAGTGTTGGGAGTAGTAGGGACGGTGAGGCCTCCACCTCATCGTAGCTGGCCACGGGAGGCAGGAGCACAAGGCACGACCGACACTGGTTTGGGCGGCTGGAGCAAGAAGACCAGAGGTTGAAGAAGCACTACGGCCGTTGGGTGGACATCGTACGGTCACTGGAGCTAGAATCGTGCATATTGACTAAGTTGACAAAGCCCTCCATCCCCGTCAACTTAGTTGGCCCACAAGTCAGCCTGCCACTATACTGGGTCCCAGCTAACAGGGGGAGTATTCATTTTTTGTGCGTAATAAGGAGGCACTTTCTTGCGTCCGAAGATATAGCTGGTGGGTCTGAGCTGTCAGCGGCGGTAATGTTTTTTTCGTGAAATACAGATGCCCTTTCGGTGGGTCCCTGATGTCAGGTGGAGGAATCATTATTTTGCGCGTAATAAGGAGGCATTTCCTTGCGTGCGGCCATGGACCCAGTTGTCGGCCTCTCCATGTACAGTCCACTTCAGATGCATGTCGGTCGTTGACCACGTTGACCAGGCCACGCCAAGAGCACCAGGGCGGTGGACGACGGTGAGGCCTAGGAAGGGAACGACACAGAGGCAGGGAAGACTCGGCAGTTGTTTCCCACATGGAGGGGAGTACGACTATACGAGGGTTTACTAGTTCGTCTGCCATCTCCGGAGAATAACAGCAGGTGTGGGTGAGTAGAGGGATGGCTAGGCCAGCGATGGGAGTACGGTGGGGCGGTGAGGCATGCGCGGCAGCAGAGCCGGCCGCTGGGAGGAGGGAGCAGGTAGTCCCGCCGACTCTTGTTTGAGCGGATGGAGCAGGAATAGCAGAGATTGAAGAAGCACGACGACCGTTGGATGGACATCGTACGGTCACTGGAGCTAGAATCGTGCATATTGACTAAGTTGACAAAGCCCTCCGTCTCCGTCAACTTTGTAGGCCCACAAGTCAGCCTCCCACCATGGTGGGTCCCAGCTAGCAGGGGGAGTATTCATTTTTCTGTGCGTAATAAGGAGGCACTTCCAGTGGGTCCGAGCTGACAGCAGAGGGAACATTTTTTTTCGTGAAATACGTTGGTCCGTCCGATGGGTCCCAGCAGACAGGGGCAAATGTTTTTTTCGTGAAATACGGTGGCCCGTCCTGTGGGTCCTAGCAGTCAGGGAGGAAACGTTTTTTCTGCGAAATACTGGTGGCCCGTCCGGTGGGTCCCTGCTGTCAGGTGGAGGAATAATTTTTTTTGCACGTAATAAGGAGGCACTTCCTTGCGGCTGCCGTGGACCCAGCTGTCAGCCTCTCCATGTACAGTACTCTTCAGATGGAAGTCGGTCGTTGACCACATTGACCACGCCGCGCCGAGAGCACCACTGCGGTGGAGGATGGCGAGGCCTAGGAAGGGGATGACGCAGAGCCGGGGAAGACGCGGCAGTGGATGCCCACGCGGAGAGGAGTACGAGGGTTCACTGGTTCGGCTGCGGTGTAAGGCTACCGTCACCGCAGAATAACAGGGGGAGTGGGTGAGTGGAGGGATGGCCTGGCCAGCGATGGGAGTAGTATGTGGACGGTGAGGCCCCTGCGGCAGCACAGCTGGCCACGGGAGGCAGGAGCATGCGGCACGACCGGCGCTGCTTTGGGCGGCTGGGGCAAGAAGACCAGAGGTTGAAGAAGCTCTACGGCCGTTGGATGGACATCGTTGACCACGTCGTGCCGAGAGCACCAGGGTGGTGGACGACGGCGAGGCGTACGAACGGAACGACATGGAGCCGGGAAAGACACGATAGTGGCTACCCACACGGTGGAGAGTACGAGGGTTGACTGGTTCGGCTACTGTCGCCAGAAAATAACAGGAGGTGTGGGTGAGTAGAGGGATAGACAGGCCAGGGATGCGAGTATGATGGGGCCATGAGGCCTGCCCGGCAGCACTGCCGGCCATGGGAGGCGGGAGCAGGCGGCTCCGATGGCGCTGGTTTGGGCAGCTGGGGCAAGAAGATCAGAGATTGAAGAAGCACGATTGCCGTTAGATTGACATCTAACGGTCTGACGCTGGTAGAGTCGATTGTTGACTAAGTATCTTTTTTGAGAAACCTTCTGTATGCATGAACTTAGTAGGCCCACAAGTCAGCCTCCAAATCTGTGGCAGACAACATAAAGCCCATTTGCTATTTTTTATAATTTGCAGCCCATTTGCTAATTCTTAAGTAATTTATTACAGCCCATTTTCTGCCTAGGACCACGGTCAAAAAATTCAACCTTATTTTGCATATTTCGGTGGAGTCCGAACTGTTGTAATCCCGAAATGATAAACATTTTTTAAGAACTTATTGATTTGCCAAAAAAATCGGATTGTTTTTGTAAGCAAATAAGACGTGGAACAATTGAGTTGGTTTAAGGGAAAACGAGTGGTAAAAAATCAGCGCTGGGTGGGAAAAAACAACAAAAATAAGGATGTAAATATGAAAAGGGAATTTTATGTGTTTTCAATATAATGATACGTGTATATGAACTAGTAAAACTATAGGTAGAGATTAGAAAACGGATGTAGGACATGCGTTTCAAGAGGATAATAGAACTGCGTTGTGTGTTTGATTCAATAAAAAAACTGCCCGCGGATGTTGTAAGACAAAATATAACTAACGCTGGCGGGCTAGAGGCCAGTAGATACCTGCTGGATCTTTGTGCCCCGTTGTCGTCATGGGATGGGCCTGTTAAAAACAAAACCAACCCTGGGCAGTCTACAACCCAGTTGAAACTTCCTCGACCTGAAAAAACAATATATGTGCTCAATAAACGAGAGAATTCTGCAAGTACAGACTGATAACTGGGATGCATCACGGATATTGTTTTTTTATTGTGATAATAAGTGCATGCACTTGTTTCGAAAAAATTGGAGAATTGGGAATTCGAACGGCGGGTGCTTAAGCTACCCATCAAATAAAAATCAGGTGCCTGAAAATTCGTTTCGAAACAAATGATTCAGCTTTATATCCACGTCGAACCTCGGCATGATGGTTGGAAGCAAATGCAAGTTCATACCAAAAGATCGTTAACAACAATACCAACTTGCGGACGACAAGGTAGTACAACTACCAATACCAAACTAACTTACAATTTTTTTACTCCGGGCCCTAGTGTTCGTCTGGTAGAAAATCTTGCAGAGGACCAGCTCCCCCTCCTTCTCTTGTTCCAGGTCCCCGAGGTGGTACTGGTGCATCACCCAGTTGGTCCTCTGCTGGTTGAAGTTCTTGTTGGTGTGCAGCACCAGAACCTTTTTTGCTGCCCGTCTGCCGGCCGTTGACCATCACCGGCAAGGTATTGCCAGTCTTGTGCCACATCGCGTGCATGCCGCACTCCGACTGTATCTTGCGACGCGTCCACGTGCCCCTTTTGAACGCCCTGGAATTGTGCTGGAAGAAATGCTTCCTTAGGCCACTCAGTGTGATACCTACAGTATTGTGGAATACAGGTTTTAGTGTACCTAGTTGGCATTTTCATAACATCTTTGGCATGTTGCAGTCACTTGTTTCACTTTTTATTAACTGTCAAATGGTAATTGCTTCACAAGGTCTGCGTATAAAAAGAAAAATAGAGCTATAAACAAAGGAATATGTTTGTGCAAGTAGACGGCCGATCGGTGTCTTACCTGGAAGTTTCTCAGGTTGGGTGTAGCATATGCCGTGCTCGCTGTCGATGGTTGGTATGAACAAATCGATGAGAGACTAAAATCTCGCGCTGTCAGCACTCACTTTGGCCTCAAGGTGCTCGATCAGCTCCTGATTCGTGGGATCGAACTTGATGCCAGTCGGCGGCACCAGCCAATCCTTCTTCGACTTGCATCGGTAATTCCAGTTATATGGTACTCAATGTATGATCAATCGGCTGTTTTAAGTGAATGATGAAAGATTTCGACAGATAAGTGGTACTCCAAATCTGAAGTCTAGAATACCCGAACACGCTGCCGGGATTGTTGTGTCACCTCACGCGCAGCGTGTTGTCACGTCAATTCAATGTGTGGACATGATGAATAATTTGACCGACGTATACTAGTACTCCTATTGTACTACTTACTAGTCGTATTTAGTGTCACAATTTATACATAGGTTTAACTAACAAGTACGCACTTGAAGCCTAACTTATATATATATATATATATATATATATATATATATATATATATATATATATATGGCTTCTGCACAACATCTCCATCATCATTATCAGTACATCCTACGCAGGTGAGTTAGGATGCACTTGATCCAAGGAAGGTATCTATCCTTCAAACCAGGGGAGTGCTTCAAACTAACAATAGTACATAATATCCAACAAAAGAGGGTCATGCTACAGCAGCAGAATACATCGCTCAGTCTAGATATCAGCACAAATCAAGTTGTGCATATTTGCTGCTGGCATGAAGCACACCGCTGCATGTCGGGTTTGCAAAAGCTATCCATCGCATGGAAGCTTGATGCCTTTCACACCCTCAAGATTATCTGGCAACAAGCTGTGTCGACGAATCTCTGGATATGGTGATTCATGAAACCCATGGTATGATGTGCAAACGCAGCCCCCCCCCTCGCGAATGGAAGTTGCATAGTACAGTAATCATCGCTGGTGATATGATCGATGATTGGTTGGATGATCGGATAATTGAGCCCGAGGAACAAGGAGTGGTTGCCGAGGCTGTAAACCCGCCTCTAGTTGAATACGCCTGGCCCAACGGAGCTGGGATCTTTCTCGAACATGAAGCAGCCATCGCCATCAATGTCACGAACGCCCCACGCATTGTACTGCATGTGGTTTGATGTAATGGTTTGGTCAATTTGGTACGTGCGAATGAGCATCAAATGACCGCCGTCAGCTGAACGAGCGATAAACCACCACCCATCGGCTATTATGATTCCAGGTCCTGGAATCATGAAGGCCAGCGCATTTGCGTCTACTGCAACAATTCAAATTGGAGACCAAAAGGACAAAAATAAACAATCATGTTCAGAGTATGTAAGGAATTAAGATTATTATAACAGTGACACATATCATAGACAGAGAGTTGCAATGCCGTGGTCATAATCATACCCCAAGTTAAAAAATAAGCCAATGGCTTTCATATTCTAGCAATATGTCATGGTTCAAACATCATGTAACAATGAGAGGAAAACAGCTATGACAATGCATACTCATATTCTACCATAGCACTTACTACTACTGTTCTCATATCAACTCTAAGCAATAACATGCGTTGTTATAAAAATCTTGTAAACGAGAGTAACATACAGCAATCATGATGTTATGCTCATAATATGTATTCTAACAATCATTAGATGCCAATTGTTCTCATATAAACTCTAACAATAACATGTGTGGTCATAAAAATCTAGGAAATGAGAGGAACATATAGCAATGATGTGGTTATAGGCATGCTATGCATTCTAAATTTGTAACAAATGAACAGGCAGACGTATTCATAAGGTAAAGATGAGATGAGATAGAACAATTACACGATGATGGATTCCACCAGTATAGGCAGCCAATCTGTGCGTCGACCGCGTAAACGATGCCATAATGCACTATAGCATCAGACAGAAATGTTGCCTCAACAGGATTGATGATGAGCCATAACCATGTATGGCGACCGGATTCTAGATAGACTAATCCCATGTTGAACAAGGTAATGAGCTTGTAATCCATGTAGTCTTCTGATGGTGTGGGCACTTTGCAGATTACAACTTTCTGCAAACAGAGGTCGAGCCAAAAGCTTGACGCGTCTCGTGCGTAGTAGGCAGGAGTGTCCGGCGGGCCGCGAGGCTCGATGGCGGTGGTATCCAACAATGGAAGGGTGATCTCTCGCTGGGTGTAGATATACACGAGACGCCACAGTCTACCGGTGTGGTGGATGAGGATGATCCAGTTGGCCTTCATGCCCGCCCAGTAGTGGCCGCGCATGAAGGACAGGTGGATGGGTAGTGGTAGCATGTCGAGGGGCACCACGACAACCTCCGTAGGATCGTCAAGTCGGTGTCTGGTCCACCTACAAGGATCGGGCATCAGCAAGCAGGGTGTCTTGAAAAGAGTCGGCTGGTTGCAGACGAGTAGACGGTACAAAGACACCGAGCATGCGACCAGAAGGACGGTGCTGAGTAGGTCCATATGACTACAGATCTGCTCCAAGAGAACATGAGGGAGGGAATTCCAATCGCGGCTATGCGTGTCAGTTGGTTCTGCCATTGGGGTTTTCGGTGCCTGTGAGCCAGCGGGGAAGTGGATTCGGGCTGGCGAGCGAAGAAGCTTCTCCTCCTGTGGCCGAGCAGTGAGCGGGGGGATATGGTACGTGCGAGCTACCAAGGAAGATGGCGCGGGCGGGCGAGCAGTGAGCGGGGGTAAATAGTGTGCGGCCGACGATGGGGAAGAGATGTAACGCCCCGAGACCGATGTGCCAGGTGTCTTCCTGTTATTCGCTGTTGTTGCCATGTCATTTGCTTGCATGTTGCATCTTGCCATGTCATCATGTGCATTGCATCATCATGTTTTCAAAACTTGCATCCGTCCGGGTCTCCCCGTTCCTTCTGTTGTCCGTTCTGAGTCCAACCACACTTGCACGCGCCCGCGGCATGTCCAAAATAGAACTGTATAAGTGGCCGGAAAATTTTCTCGGAATGGGATGAAAGTTGGCGTGCGGTCTTATTATAGTGTAGGTAGGCCGCCTGCCAAGTTTCATCGCATTCGGAGTCCATTTGATGCCCCAACGGATAACTATAGCGACATTATAGTCGGTCAAAACGTCGGACGTTTTCGGTCTCCGGAAACAGTTGTCGGGCTACACTCCTCTCCTCTCATCTCAGACCACTACCACTCACCGCCAGGCCCTATCTAACCTCTCTCGTCAGCTCGCGACCCTCCTCGCGCGCGCGCGCCCGAAAGCTGCCCCGGACCCGACCCGGGCAGTCGTCACCGTTGGATCCGCAACATCCCCGAACATCTACAAAACATCTCCGTTTTGTTAATTGGGCTCCCTACCTATTTTCTCGGACCGACATATTTTTGTGAGTACAATTAAGTTACCTGCATGTTCAAATTCGCTCCCTAAATTCCTCTTCTTCTTTTTCTTCTCTCTATTTTTTCTTTCTTGTCTCCCTCTTTCTTTTAAGCAGTGCAAGTGAGAGAGGTTAAGAGAGCAGAGCCCGCGGTCAGGCGGCCTGCTTCCCCATGGCCCATTTGGCGAAGGGCCTCCCACGCTCCCACCTAAACCTAAGCCCATCTCCCTCGAACCCCTCCTTCTCCTTCGTTCCCCCAAGCGCCGCCAGCCAGAGCACGATCCCCTCGATCTCTCTCTCACCATCTCCCTCTTGTTCCCTGTGAGCCGCCGCCTTGCGCCGCCCGTTCGTCGTCCCATGCCTCCGCCGCCGCTGAGGTCCATCAGGAAGGCCACCCCACGCACGACCCGGCGCCTTGCTGCCTTTCCCCGCGCCGGGGGCTGTCTCCTCGCCCTCGCTGCACGCTCGCGGGCCACGCGGCCTGATGCCGGCCTCGCTGGAGCGCGCTACCAGCAGCAAGTCACCGCCGAGCCCTGCCAGTTCCTCCGGCCTCACCATCCTCTCCTTCACCTCCTCGCGCCCGCGCCTCCTCCTCCCTCCGTTCAGCTTCAAGCTCGCCGCCTCCCTGCCATGGCGTCTGTGGTGTATCGTCGCGCCGGCGACCACGACCAGCATCGTGCCTCTGCCGTCGCCGCACCACGTTCCTGCTCTGACGCCATCTGCACCCCCCCTCGCTGTTTTGCCAGCCATGGCCGCCTCTGCACCCGCACGTCGCCCCGGCAAGCTCTGCCCGCCCTTCTCCTTTTTCGGGTTCGTTTCCAGTGCCGCTCGACCCTGCTCTGCTTCCTGCACGTGACCCTGCGGCCTCGAGCTCCTATGGTCTTCTGTGTTGGGGTTTGCTCCCGAGATCCACCGTCAAACCCCGCTCCTGCCTCCATCGAAGGCCGACAAGTCAAGCTCGACTCCGAACAGGGAATAACACCAAGTACCAGGATGACGAGGACCGCCAAGTTCATCCACCGCCGTCAAGTGAACGACTACCGTCGCCGAAGACCCATGAACCAAAACTTCAAGTTTAACTATGTCGCAAGAACGAGACCGGCAAGTTCGAAGACCCCAAGTACCTCTTCGAAATGACCGAGTACCACTACCGTCGACCCTCGAAGACCTCGTGGATGTCAAGTTCCGTGTCATTGACCCCGAACCTCTACGAAAACGTGTATGACTACTTCCGTGGCCGAAGACCCATGTACAACTACCGTCGCCGAAGGCCGTCGAGTGAACGTCTACCCACATCGTGTATTTGACCAAGTTCGATGACGACCTCCGAGAAACTCGGATTCGCCAAGTTCTACTATCGTCGCCCTTGGAAACCTTGGATTCGTCAAGTACCTCTCCGAAAATGAACGTGAACCACTACTTCCCTTGAAGACCCATGAATGTCTACTTCCACTACGCCGACTCGAACTGCTCCGATAATGCACGCTTCAGAGGTATAACGTCGAGATGACCGCCGTGGAGGAATGTTGTGTGATACGAGATGAACCCCGTGTTTGCAGCGTGTCCGTTTGTTACGTGCACGACCCTCGGTTGCGATGCCGCCAACACATGGGACACCCGGTATCCGGGAGCGCCCCACCTTCTTTTGCTTGCTCCCACCACTTCCTTTTGCACCAGTATCTCCATGAGCTACCGGAACCGATATGTTGCCGTGGCATCACTTTCGGACTCGTTGCCGTGGCACCCCTTTCGTTTCCGCCATGATGACAAATGCTTCATATAATGCTCTTATCAATATTTTCATAAAGCTTGCATAAAACTTGTTCATGTCATCGGCATCATGATAACAACATTTAAAATGTTTAAAATTGTTGTTGCATTAAATTGCTAAACGCATATGGGGATTTACCGGATTTGTTGTTTGTTATATCCGGCCCCATTTAAATTGTTTAGATGGTATAGTTTGTTATGCTACACCTCTTGCCATGTTAACCAACATTTAATATTGTTGAGTACCTAACCGAGAGAGAACTAAATAATTGATGTGGTGTTCCGTCAATATGCAACTCGTTGCATATTGACCTCCACTTAACTTGTAGTTTTGTTTGTGCCCCTTGCCATGCCATGCATATTTAAACCGGACATGCATCATACTTGGTTGTGCATCATGCCATGATTATGTGTTGGTTGTTTATTATGTTGTTTGCTTCTTTTCGGGTTGCTTCTCGCGTTAGCTTCGGTTTCGTTCCAGAGTTGTGAGGATCCGTTCGACTTCGTCCGTTTGTCTTCTTCTTGGACTCGTTCTTCTTCCTTGCGGGATCTCAGGCAAGATGACCATACCATCGAAATCACTTCTATCTTTGCTTGCTAGTTGCTCGCTCTTTTGCTATGCCTATGCTATGATACCTACCACTTGCTTATCATGCCTCCCATATTGTGAAGCCAAGCCTCTAACCCACCTTGCCCTAGCAAACCATTGTTTGGCTATGTTACCGCTTTGCTCAGCCCCTCTTATAGCGTTGCTAGTTGCAGGTGAAGATTGGAGTTTGTTCCTTGTTGGAACATGCATATTTTGTTGGGATATCACCATATCTCTTATTTAATTAATGCATCTATATACTTGGTAAAGGGTGGAAGGCTTGGCCTTATGCCTGGTGTTTTGTTCCACTCTTGCCGCCCTAGTGTCCGTCATATCGGTGTTATGTTCCCGGATTTTGCATTCCTCACGCGGTTGGGTTATAATGGGAACCCCTTGACAGTTCGCCTTGAATAAAACTCCTCCAGCAAGGCCCAACCTTGGTTTTAAAATTCGCCACCTAGTCTTTTCCCTTGGGAGTTGCACATCCCAAGGGTCATCTTTATTTTTAAACCCCCGGGCCAGTGGTTGTCTAAGTGTTGGTCCAAACTAGAGCCCCTTGCAGCGCCACCTCGGAGAAACTCGAGGGCTGGTTTTAATTGTACGGATTGCTTATCCGGTGTTGCCCTGAGAACGAGATATGTGCAGCTCTTATCGGGATGTCGGCGCATCAGGTGGTCTTGCTGGACTTGTTTTACCATTGTCGAGGATGTCTTGTAACCAGGATTCCGAGCCTGATCGGGTCTTCCCGCTAGAAGGAATATCCTTCGTTGACCGTGAGAGCTTGTGATGGGCTAAGTTTGTTCACCCCTGCAGGGATTTGAACTTTCGAAAGCCGTGCCCGCGGTTATGGGCAGATGGGAATTTGTTAATGTCCGGTTGTAGAAAACCTGAAGTTGACCTTAATTAAAATACGTCAACCGTGTGTGTTACCGTGATGGTCTCTTCTCGGTGGGGTCCGGGAAGTGAACACGGTGTTGGAGTTATGCTTGACGTAGGTTGTTCTAGGATCAATTCTTGATCATAGTTTCTCGACCGTGCATTGCCTTCTCTTCTCTCTCTCATTTGCGTATGTTAGCCACCAAATATGCTAGTCGCTTGCTGCAGCTCCACCTCATACCTTTTACCCTACCTATAAGCTTAAATAGTCTTGATCACGAGGGTGTAAGATTGCTGAGTCCCCGTGACTCACAGATACTTCCAAAACCAGTTTGCAGGTGCCGATGATACCGTACAGGTGACACAACCGAGCTCAAGGAGGAGCTCGATGAAGATCTTGTCCTTTGTGTTGTTTTGTTCTAGTTGATCAGTAGTGGAACCCAGTTGGGGTCCATTAGGGATCTGTGTAGCATTGGGGTAGTCTTCTTTTATTTTGGTTCCGCAGTCGGACCTTGTTTGTATCTAGTTGATGTAATGCTTTATTCATGTATTTGTGTGAAGTGGCGGTTGTAAGCCAACTATGTATCTCTTTCCCTTATGTAATACATGGGTTGTGTGAAGATTACCTCACTTGCGACATTGCTTTCAATGCGGTTATGCCTCTAAGTCGTGCTTCGACATGTGGGAGATATAGCCGCATCGAGGGCGTTACAAGTTGGTATCAGAGCCTTCCCCGACCTTAGGAGCCCCCTACTTGATCGAATAGCTGACGTTGTTGAGTCTAGAAAAATGTTTTGATTCATTTAGGAAATATATATATCGGAGAGTTAGGACTTCTTTTTACTCCTCAGTCCCTTCATCGCTCTGGTGAGGCATCATGACGTACAGTTTTGACTCTTCTCTTCTCAAATTTCACTAAAAAAATTTAGGATCACGCGGGTATCTTGGAATCGTTCCGATGGTTTTGTGACGAGAACATTGTTCTTGGTGCCTCCTGTCATTTAGGGGTTGTGGCAGTGTCCCGGGGAGTTGAGCTCCGAGGTGTTGTCGTCACAATTTTATCGTTGCAGTTCTGGAATACCTGAGATTAGTTTCGCCGACATCGAAAATCTCTTTTATGCAGTTGTTGGTGAGATAACCTCGACGCCACTCAGTACTGGGGCGCGAGTTCGGGAGTATTGCCATAACTCATATAACGGATGCTTTTCAAAGGTTGAGGTAGATGATTTCTGAAGGTTTCTTGGTTATGTGTTGAAGGATGGATACAGTTGGATGTAGGATTTGCTAGTTTTGGGTGAGATATTATGCTTCCCCTGTATCCCCAACACCTGGTTGCATAACCGGAAAGTTTCAGGAGTTTATAAGTGGGATTTCAAGTAGCTCCTAGGATTTCTTTCCGACAGATGTATGATACGAAATTGGGGTTCGACGTCTAGTGGTCCGCCTATCCACGGTTGGTTTTACAGTGGTCTCGTTGTGTCTTAAAGAGTCCTTGGCTTTGCCGACTCGGGGACGCTTCGTATGTCATGTGCACTGCCTTGTACATGATGGTGTTGTATGATCGAGCCCGTGTAGGCCCCACCATGAAAACTTCGGACGAAATCTCTATCATATGTTTGTTCCGGCTTATTCTGCAAGCCAATCCTTTGTTTTGTTTTGAGTTGTGGTATTCGAGTTGCTTCGAAGTCAAATGTTGATTCCATACCTTCCCTAAGTGGTGTTCTCATACTCCTATGTGAATACTAATCCTTCTTGATCATCGAGATTGTTTTGTCAATCCTTTTCAACCGGTGTGTCTCTCCTCGAGTGGATCCAATCATTTCAACATCCGCAAGATCAACTCAAGTCTTCTCAACGGTGTTTGTTTCATCCGTCTCCAAGTTGCCTTTGTTTTTCCCGCCCACCCACCCTTCTTCTTCGAGGACTCAGATTTCTTATTCAAGTATCATTTTATTGATGGGAAGCTTCACCATTCCTTTTCCATCAATATTCTTATCCGGTGATTCTCAAGAAGATTGTAACGAAGATTCAAGTTCAATATTCTTCATCCTTTTCCTTCAGCGGTGGATTCAATGCAAGCTTTCGGTGTTGATCATATCTTTTTCTTTGTTTCACATGTTTTTCCATGTTCGAAGTCCTTACTGAAGACTCTTTTAACTGTTCACCTCTCTCTATTCAATTGTTCCGGAGTGCTTAAGATATCTTGAAGATTCGTGTTTTGATTCTGTTTTCGTTCAAACTCTTTTGAGGATGTTATATCATTTAAGCCTTTTAATTCAACCGGTGCAACCTCTCTTTTAAATCATTTCAATAGTGTTTCTTTTGAGTGGGCCCTAACCCACAGGTCTTTTTTTCCAGGATCTTACCTGACTTTTCTAATCTTTCCGGAGTTTTTCTCAAATCATATAAAGTTTGACGTAAGAATGAATATCCATCAGTCAAATGTCCTTCTCTAAGATCTTCCAAATTCTTTTCATCGTTGGTTCAACCTTTCTAATTTTCATCCCGGAGTATCTCAACAATTCATGGTGGTGTTTCTCATCATCATTCTCTGCATTTGAAGACCGAAGAAGAGTTCTCCTCCATATCTTGCTCCATTCTCTTCAAGATTAATGGTTCTAGCTTGATACCATCCTCTCATAATTGTTTGCGATTGTGGGAATTCTTTTCACCTATCTGGAGAAATTCAAGAGTCTTCTCAGTTTGATTATCCGGAGTCCATCATTTCAGGTTTTTCATTCTAAGCTTTCAGCTCTCTTACTTTAAATCACACCGGAGCTTAAATCAAGGATTCTCTAATCAGCTCGTAATCTCTTCGTTCTCAGGGATCTAAATTCTCTCAAGCTTTTTCGTTTATTTGCTAATCCTTCTCGGTGTTTCTTCATGTTTTATTCGTTCTTTTTCAATTCTTACGGTGGTTTGCTCAAGAGTTCTCTTCCTTCTTCATCATATTAATTCATTCGTTGTTTCAATCCTACCGGTGGTCCATTAAGTTTGCGCCATGTCTATCTTCATCCTTTCCATGAGAATAAGTAGTGTGCCAAATCCATTGTTTGTCATCAATTTAATTGATGAAGGATAAGCATAATGTAATTCTTATTCTTGTTTCATCGAGTTTATTCTTTTCCTGCTTTCCGGAGTGGTTCTTCATTTCACATTCTCGGTTCGAGATGCGTTATCATTTCTTTCCTGAAGTTCCAAGCTCTAATTATCACGGAGATCCATCTAAATCATTACAAGGTTTCACCTTGTGTTTCTGAATTCTCTTTATTTTGTTATTCTTTTGTTATCGGAGTTCTCATGAAGGTTCTACATGATGGTTCATCAAGGATTTATATTCCTTCTCGAAGTGTTCATCGAGATTCTTTTCTAAGGAGCTCAAGCATTCTTCATCTTGCATCCGGAGTGCAATTCTTTCTTCCATATCATTGGAGGTGGTATTATGTCATTCTTGATAATTTGAATTCATGTTTCATGTTTCACATGTTGTCGTGAATGAGATATTTTAAATCCATCAATCTCGTCATTGGAGTTATCTTGGTTTATATTTCACCTAAAGCCTTCTCTAAGGTTTGTTGCTATTATGGTGCTTATAAATGACCCAAGTTCTTCTTTTATCCTCCCGGTGATATAGCTTTCTTGTCTCCTTATTCTTATCAATCCAATTCTTTTCCCGTGAGTGGCAGGTTGTCACCCCATATATTTGAGATATATTCCATAAGACCATATCAAGTTTATTCTTTTCGTTGTTGGTTTTCCTACAACTCCGTTCTAGCATTTGTTGTAAGCGTGCTCCCTCAAGATCTTGTTTCCCTTCGTTCATTCCATTCCATTCTTTTTTTTCTGGAGGCCTTGTGATGTTGCTCTTTTCAATCATCATCTTGAATTGTGAAGATCATGTTTTTCTCATGCTTATCCTATTTAACCGGAGTGTTGTGACCTTTTTGCTCAAGTTCTTTTCGCCTTATCAAGCCTTGCACCTCTTTTCAACTGGAGTGCCGTCTGAGATCTTTCTTACCCTTGTTCCATTCATTCAGTAGTTCCGGGGGTAGTATGTTGTGATTTCATCAAGTATCTTCTCATCCTATCAAGTTCTTATTCAATTCCTTTTCTTTTCTATCGGAGTGCTGCCCGAAGTTGTTCTCCCTTGTCCCTCTTTTCTAACGGAGTGCTTTCAACTTCGTTCATTTCCGTTGTATTCTTTCTTTCACGAATTTGTTCAACCTCTCAAGGCTCATGGTTTCACTCATTTGTCAAAGAAGCAACTTAGCTTTACCTCTCCTCTTTCTCTCCCGTTGTCCCTCCGGTGCCATTCTAGATCTCGGGACAAGATCCTCTCGTAGTGGTGGAGTGTTGTAACGCCCCGAGACCGATGTACCAGGTGTCTTCCTGTTATTCGCTGTTGTTGCCATGTCATTTGCTTGCGTGTTGCATCTTGCCATGTCATCATGTGCATTGCATCATCATGTTTTGAAAACTTGCATCCGTCCGGGTCTCCCCGTTCCTTCTGTTGTCCGTTCTGAGTCTAACCACACTTGCACGCGCCCGTGGCATGTCCGAGATAGTATTGTATAAGTGGCCGAAAAATGTTCTCGGAATGGGATGAAAGTTGGCGTGCGGTCTTATTATAGTGTAGGTAGGCTGCCTGCCAAGTTTCATCGCATTCGGAGTCCGTTTGATGCCCCAACGGATAACTATAGCGACATTATAGTCGGTCAAAACGTCGGACGTTTTCGGTCTCCGGAAACAGTTGTCGGGCTACACTCCTCTCCTCTTATCTCAGCCCACTACCACTCACCGCCATGCCCTATCTAACCTCTCTCGTCAGCCCGCGACCCTCCTCGCGCGCGCGCCCGAAAGCTGTCCCGGACCCGACCCGGGCAGTCGTCACCGTTGGATCCGGAACATCCCCAAACATCTACAAAACATCTCCATTTTGTTAATTGGGCTCCCTACCTATTTTCTTGGACCGAGCATATTTTTGTGAGTCCAATTAAATTACCTGCATGTTCAAATTCGTTCCCTAAATCCTCTTCTTCTTTTTCTTCTCTCTATTTTTTTCTTTCTTGTCTCCCTCTTTCTTTTAAGGGTCTTTTACATCTTTTCCCTAACTCGAACCCACTACTCACATTTGCCCCTAATTCGAAAGCCTGCTCAAAAATGCCCCTCCGCCGTTACGTGCCCTTACAGAAATGCGCTTTTGCGCCGTTACCGTCCGGTCAAAGCCGGTCAAAGGGCATTGACCGGCCGCAAAAAAATAGCAAAAAAAATCTAAAAAATCTGAAAATTTGTGAGATCAAAGATACTCAGGTTCGCAAGGTGCGTGCAATTTTTCGTGCTGTTTGGGCATTCTAGGAGCTCGTGTCAAAGGAAAAACAGTAAATATGTAAGCCTGTGAACAGTAAATTCATTTGATCACAAAAACTTGCAAGCACCTTGTGCACCCAAGCCTCTTTGATGCCAAAAAAATTCATATTTTTTTGAATTTTCATGCTATTTTATTTCAAATTTACTGTTCACAAGCGTGCATATTAACTGTTTTTCCTCGCCACGAGCTCCTGGAATGTCCAAATAGCACAAAAATTTGCACGCACCTTGCGCACATGAGTATCTTCGATCTCATAAAATTTTAGATTTTTTTAAATTTTTTTGCTATTTTTTTCAGGACGGTCAAAGTTGTTTGACCGGACGGTAACGACGCAGATGGTTTTTCTGTAAGGGCACCTAACGGCGGAGGGGCAAATTTGAGCAGGCTTTCGAATTAGGGGTATATCTGATTAGGTGGTTCGAGTTAGGGACAGAAATGCAAATGACCTTCTTTTAAGGAGTGTAAGTGAGAGAGGTTAAGAGAGCAGAGCCCGCGGTCACGCGGCCTGCTTCCCCGTGGCCCATTTGGCCAAGGGCCTCCCACGCTCCCACCTAAACCTAAGCCCATCTCCCTCGAACCCCTCCTTCTCCTTCGTTCCCCCAAGCGCCGCCAGCCAGAGCCCGATCCCCTCGATCTCTCTCTCACCATCTCCCTCTCGTTCCCTGTGAGCCACCGCCTTGCACTGCCCGTTCGTCGTCCCATGCCTCCGCCGCCGCCTAGGTCCATCAGGAAGGCCACCCCACGCGCGACCCGGCGCCTTGCTGCCTTTCCCCGCGCCGGGGGCTGTCTCCTCGCCCTCGTTGCATGCTCGCGGGCCACGTGGCCTGATGCCGGCCTCGCTGGAGCGCGTTGCCAGCAGCAAGTCGCCGCCGAGCCCTGCCAGTTCCTCCGACCTCACCGTCCTCTCCTTCACCCCCTCGCGCCCGCGCCTCCTCCTCCCTCCGTTCAGCTTCAAGCTCGCCGCCTCCCTGCCACGGCGTCCGTGTTGTATCGTCGCGCCGGCGACCACGACCAGCATCGTGCCTCTGCCGTCGCCGCACCACTTTCCTGCTCCGACGCCATCTGCCTCCCCCTCGCTGTTTCGCCAGCCATGGCCACCTCTGCACCCGCACGTCGTCCTGGCAAGCTCTGCCCGCCCTTCTCCTTTTTCGGGTTCGTTTCCAGTGCCGCTCGACCCTGCTCCGCTTCCTGCACGTGACCCTGCGGCCTCGAGCTCCTATGGTCTTCTGTGTTGGGGTTTGCTCCTGAGCTCCACCGTCAAACCCCGCTCCTGCCTCCAACAAAGGCCGACACGTCAAGCTCGACCCCGAACAGGGAATAACGCCAAGTACCAGGACGACGAGGACCGCCAAGTTCGTCCACCGTCGTCAAGTGAACGACTACCGTCGCCGAAGACCCATGAACCAAAACTTCAAGTTTAACTATGTCGCAAGAACGAGACCGGCAAGTTCGAAGACCCCAAGTACCTCTTCGAAATGACCGAGTACCACTACCGTCGACCCTCGAAGACCTCGTGGACATCAAGTTATGTGTCGTTGACCCCGAACCTCTATGAAAACATGTACGACTACTTCTATGGCCGAATACCCGTGTACAACTACTATCGCCGAAGGCCGTCGAGTGAACGTCTACCCACATCGTGTATTTGACCAAGTTCGATGACGACCTCCAAGAAACTCGGATTCGCCAAGTTCTACTACCGTCGCACTTGGAAACCTTGGATTCGTCAAGTACCTCTCCGAAAACGAACGTGAACCACTACTTCCCTTGAAGACCCGTGAATGTCTACTTCCACTACGCCGACTCGAACTGCTCCGATAATGCAAGCTTCAGAGGTATAACGTCGAGATGACCGCCGTGGAGGAATGTTGTGTGATACGAGATGAACCCCGTGTTTGCAGCGTGCCCATTTGTTACGTGCACGACCCTCAGTTGCCATATGGAGGGAACAGAGGAAGCTTGAAATATGAACATGTCAATGGGAGGGACTAAGCCCCATGCATGCATGCATGCAACATGCAACACTCACACGTACACATGGACGCACGCAACACTCACGCACCCATGCGGCACACAGCACACGACGCAACACACACGCTCATGCTCAAGTGCTCAACCTACTCCTACGTCCGCGAAAGACTGTACATTTAGAGATTTACACATTGACCAGGGCATAATTAACACCCAAAAGTAGCAGACTTATGTGTGCATGCGACCATTGAGATAAGAAGATTAAATGAAGGCCATTGCATGCTGTAATTAAGGATAGACATGTAGCCTATACCTACAGCACAAGTTGGTGCATTAGTGAATCAATATCGATTTAGATTAAAGGCTAATTGCATTGGAAGTGTAGATGTACATCATGTACTACACTCTTTGTTTTATAGCCGATGTACACTCTTTGTTGGAAGACCGAGGGAGGACACGTGCATGCACTCACATACACAGCCAGGGCGGTTCGTGTGCAAGGGTTGGACTCGTGTCGCGCCTGCGTAAAGTTTTGTTTAACTGATTTCTCTGCTCTGCCAACTAACAGGTGGGACCCAGAAACCAGGTGACAATTTAACCAGTCAACAAAGTGCCACGTTGACTATGTGGCCGGTCAGTAGGGTGCAATACGGTGCTCTACAATGAGCTAGTGATCGTATAATCGTCGCATAACTATATATAGTGACCGTAAAGAGTGTATTGTTACATACATTAACCTCTAGTGTATTTTTCTTTTTTCAAATTAAGCCATATTAATCGGAAAGGACACAGTATGGACTACTACTACTAGTACTAGTACTGCTTTGATGTGTCCCATCAACTCGCCGAACGAGGAGAAGCTTGCTTACTACGCCTCTCCCTCGCCCACGCGCGCGGTGGTTCGCATGACGAGGAGAGGGTTTTGACTACAACACCCTCTCCCTCTCCCTCTCCCTCTCCCTCGCCCTCGCCCTCGCGGTGGACGTGCAGCAGTTCAATCGGTGTCAGATTGCCAGAAGCATATTGTACTATAGTATCATCATTGTTGGACCTTCTGAAGAGGCGAAGAGCCAAGTGGAAGGTTCACACGAGTACAAACTGTTGAACCTCCCGAAGAGGCAAAGAGCCAAGCGCAAGGTTTTATAGGAGTTGTCGTCCTAGTAGGAGTGTACTACAACTATAGCGAATGATGCTACTATATGATGCCGCCACATCACGTATATCCAAAGTTGTGCCACCTTTTTTCTCAAAGAGCATGTTGGAGCCCGTGCAACAACCACACAAGTTGCACGTACACATAACACATTTACTAGTAATAAATTCTAAAGGACAAATGCCAGTATGCCACACAAGTTCATCTCCAATTCATGTGATAAATTTGTGCACGACTAGTCTACATATATTCATAGCGCTATCGCTCACAATTATCATACTCCACTTACATGTTATAGATGGGCTACATGTCCTCCTCCAGGTTCCAGTTCTAGGTGTTCTTCATGGATGGCACGATCCATAGCGGTGGGCAACGAGAATCATTGTCGTAGCTTTCCTGTCCGGTTCCGCACGATGGAGATTCATCCAAGCTGAAGCGGCATAAATCAGGGATAGCGTGCCCCAGCATGTCGTTCATCTGGCGGTGCGCACTGAAGACACAACCATGCTTCATGAACGGCAGGCCTTCTGTGTCATGCACGTAAGGTGGCATCCGCTTTACAATGGGGTAGCTGTCCCTGATGAAAAGCGAGTACTCAAGAGTGTTTCTCGGCACCCACGTAGCATCACGGGGGTCGAACTAGGCGTCGTTCATCTGGTACATGCAGCATCCCAGATCTGGACACATGGTGACGTACATAGTCAAGGTCCATGCATAATAATGTTGTGCTCAAATATGGCGGTCAGTAATACTGTGCAGCAAATAGTACTACTCCGGTATAGAGGAAGTAAAATAACCGGCTTATTATATATAGCCACTCTTGGCTACATGGATGAGATAGTAAGACATGGAAAAACAAAAATGGTGGTAGCTAGTGGGTTCAAGTCTTCAAGGGCCTAGCTGGCTATATGTGTCCTCCAAGGCAAAAAGTACTCCCACTAGTACTACAAAGTATACTACTAGTACAACAATGAAAGAGAAGGCGAGAGGGTTAAAAATGGAATACCTGGGTAGATGGTGACGGTCCGATCGTGGTAGATTGTGTGACCATGTTGCACATCAGTGGTACCATGGGTAACGACTGCTAAGATAGTTTATCTCAATATGCCAAAGTCAGCTACAAGGTTCCAGGTTAGACTGAATCGCGGATGCAAATGCACATCCAGGATCGGTGATCTTATTTTGATCGGGGGATGACTGGTCCCTGCAAAATAATGGAGTACCGTTAGGGATGCAAATGATGGTTTTTGCATTCCGTTTGTAATCTCCCATACCGTAGGATGGCAACCAGATGAAACAAGTCCCTTGGCTTGTCAGCGCGAAGATGTGGCGTAGATGGCGCACGGCATCTTCGAACGTGTAGGGGTACAAATCTGCCGCCGCCAACATGCGCCAGCCTCTGCCGTTACTACCTCTTGCATTGATGGCAATCCTTATGTCGAACACCGCAATGAGATAGTAATCGTCGTAGCTGCGTCGCTTTGTCGGCGGGTCCGCAATTGCTATCTTCTTCAATCTCATGTAGGCATCATCATACGTATTCAAGCCCAGCTAGTCCAGAAGGCCGATCCCAATGGTGGAGAAGGGGTCTACCGGAACGGCCGCACTGCTGTGGATGTTGTGCAAAATGATGGTGGTATCCAGCCGGAGGTATGCAAGACAATCTTCGTTGGCATCGACCTAGACCTATATATAAGACGGTGGGCAGCGGAGAAATTACGGGATGGAAATGGAATAACTAAGTACTACATGATCAAACTCCATTGCTGACCTGCTCATCCGACAAAATCCGACTACCTCTCAACGTTGGGAACTCTAGCGGAGTCAACGTGCAACCATGGCCAGGGAGCGGTGGAATGTTTGAAGGATTGTCCCATAGAAGAACCTTCTCCTCGAGGACGCATGGAAGACCAACAACATGGCCTGTTTAAGCAACGTCTTGAAAAAGTTGGTGCAGGAAGCACCGAGTCTTGTGGCAGTGAGGACGTCGGAGCGGCGTGCGATTTCTCCCACATGATCGTCATCCAAGGTCTCCCAGCCCCGACGAGGAGGAGAACCGCCTGGCGAATCCATGGGAGCAGCGACGAAATGCCTTCTCTTCGAGGGGAGGGAAACTGGCGAGGAGGAGATAAGAGCGTAGTAACCGCAGGGCCTCGTCCCTTCCAAATGTAGATCATTCCTCAGCGAAGGGGTGAGGCTATTATTTACTACTAGTACTCCCTCCGTCCAGGTGCATAGGGAACCTAAGAAATGGCACCATGAACTAGGCATATGTTGATTGGACGCTCATCATGTTTTTCTCTCCCTCTAGTTAATCCCGCATTAAGTGTAATGATGGTAGGACTAACCATGCATAGGCTAACAGATTGTTTCACACAATTCTTTAGGTCCAGCTTGCATGCATGCAAAGAAAAAGTAAATGGTAGAGGCGGCTGATTGGTTTGCATATGGAAGGGAGATAAATGTGAAGCTGAAAACTCTAAGTGCATTTGGGTAGGCATACGAGTCATTAGTGCTAACTAATGAAGGGAGACTAATATACTTGAAAATCCTAAATTCTCTTAGGTGCCTTATGCACCTGCATAGAGGGAGTACTAGCATTATGGAACATTATGGGATTGCATTATACTGTAAATAATAGCACTAGTAGGAAATTTTTGGCACTAGGTAGTAGTTTTTGGTGTGGATGAAGAAATTTTGGGTATGTTTTTCCCATTTTTTGTACACACCAACTAGTGTCAAAAACTTCTTACATTATGTGATGGAGGAGTACATACTCGTATTGTAGCAGTACTAGTACTACTTTTCTCAACTAGTAGTGCGATGTACTGTACTTCTAGTCTAGTCTAGTATAGTGCACCAGTTTTGAACTCTTGAATCTCAGGGCCAAGGAGCTACAGTTGGAAGTGGAGGGTACTACTGTTCTCTAGAACCATCACTGTACTATCAATGCTGGGGAAGTACACCTGCGTAGTGGCCTAGTGGGTACTCTCGGTGCTCTATTCAGCCGCTCCTCTCACGTAGCTGGCCTACTCAGCCGCTCCTATCACGCACACACTAGCAGCCTGTTTATCAACGACGGCTACTGCGGGGGTAGAACATTTGAGTTATTTGATACAGCGAGACTAGGCTTTTCGCTTCCTTTGTGGAGGTGTAATGGATCTCGTCGAACTTTGTTAGTAGTTCCTTCTTTATGAATGAGATGAAGCAAAGCTTTTGCCTCCGTTTCAAAAAAACACGTCAAGAGGAATTTCTTTTATAGTAGAGTCGATAATGGAGTGAAGTCCATGCGTGCAACGCCACAAGCTACAGAGTAGTAGTAGAGCACTTTACGTACAGAGCCATATTGCATAGTTCCCAATGCCCCGCCAGGCTTTTCCGGCTCCTCGGGCTTAATTGGGAGGCGCTAGTTTAAATATGCTACTAGCTGATGAGGAAGCTACAAGCGAGGTGCGGCTAGGGCGAGCACGCGAGCCACAGGATGCTGGGAAGGAAAACCCGTTCACATGGCTAGGCTGTCCCGTGCACCCTGATTGTGGGGCCTCACGTCCGTTTAACTTCAAAACTCAAACTACCCGTGTAAAATATTGGCTCGCAGCAAAGTGTTGTAGTACTATTTAAAAAAAGGCCACCGTGCGTTCGACCGGGATCGAACCCACAAAATGAGGTATACACTCCTGCGACCACTAGTAGTACTCGTTGGAGTGCAACGCAACCTAGAATCGTCTTTTGTTGCTAGTAGTACGTACATTGTTCCTTACAAGAAACCCCTAAGAGCATGGTTAATAGTATAGACAGCTTCTGGCTATAAGCCAGTGCCATGTCATCTACAGCCCATCTTATAGCCAACGTGTACAATAATAGCTCAAAAGAGTGTACTACTTTTTTATTATGTGGCCCACTTCTCATTCTCACAAAGTGCCTAGGAGCACGTGCTAGAGCTGGCTCTTCACGAAGAGCCCGCTTACCTTCTCTCTCCTCTTCTCTTTCCTCCAACTAAGCAGAAATATACTAGTTTATTTCTTATAGCCCGCTGACTCAGCTTTATTGTACTAGCTCTAATAATGCAAGAAACCACTAAAATGCCAAGAAACTACTACCACTTGCATATGTGGCAGACTTAAGAGAAGACTACCTTATCAACCATTGTACATGCTCTTACCAACAAAAATCCTCGAGTGACCTCCTACCTCCGGCCCGTCCACCTAGTCATCCTCGGCCATGGGACGCAGCTACCGCCGCTGGCAGAAGGCAAGGTCAAAACCGCCGGTGGTGCGGACCCCATGTTGCAGCAGCCCGGATGCCAGCTCCCTCCGGCGCTCACGGCCGCTAGCTAGCCAAGATAGCTCCGTCCAGCTGCTTGTCTGCAAGGTTTGCTAGCTAGATTGGCACGGCAGCGTGGTGGCTTGCTCGCGCATGCCATGCTAAGGCCAGCCATCTGGCTCGAGCGAAGGCCAGCACGGCGGCTTGCTCGCTCGTGAGTCACGCTCAGGCCAGCCTGCCAACTCGTGCGGAGGCCAGCACAGCGTCCGGCCCGTCCGGCGGAGCGGCGGCCAACTCGGTCATCACCGGTGCCACCGACGAACACGCATCAGTACTGTTTGAAGTAATGTTCAGGAAAAATAATGATTTGAGGGGGAATAACAGGATAGAAGGTCAGATGTGGGTCCCTCGTGTCAACGGTCAAACAAAATGTGTTGGTTTAAGCTGCCTCGTCAGCACCGACGTGTGGGCCAACCCTGTCATAAATGGGTTTAAACGAACTTAATCGGTAGGAGTACTAGGTAGTTTTGGCATGGATTAAGAAATTTTGGGTATGTTTTTGCTATTTTTTGTACAATAGATTCTTCCTAGGGCTGGTTGAAAGTGGTAGTTTTTTGTTAAATACTCTACATATTGTAAGTAGGAGTGAAAGTTAAGCTTTGGAAGCCAATAAGCAAGGCTAGTTACATAGTGCATATGTGTACATGATTGAAAGTAAATATCAACCATGAGTGACTAATATCTTGATGGAAAACTTGAAACTATGGAATACTAGGAAAAAATGCATGGTTGGAAATACTAGCAATGTTCATGTCTGTTGCAACAAATTATAATTAGAATAATACTTATTCACAAACTTGGTACAAAACACTCTAATTTTGATATACATATGTCACTAGAGATATATTATGTTTCAATTAGAATATATTCCTTGGGCTGTTTTGGTGAGGTCAGGGAGGGATGTGGTTGGTTTTAAGATACTAATTATGGGTTTTTCTGCAAATTGGTAGACAAGTGGGATGTTGGTGAGAAAAAGCAACAACTTACCTCATAATCGTTAGATGTAGATCTAATGGTCAGAAATGACGGATGGCAGACACACCAGCATCACCAACTTAGTCTTGTGTAGGAGTACTAGCAAGATCCGTGCATTGCATGCAATATCAAGATGCATATTTTTATAAAACACTTGTTGTGATTGACCCTTGCGGGAGTAATCCCATGTGTAAAAACTAATGATATCTCGAGAAGTATGAGATAAGGTGAAGAGGAGTGGGGTGTGGTGGTGGTTGGTGGTCGGACTAAGCGGAGGCATGGGGATTGACGACGCCGGCAGCGACCACCAGGCCAGTTTGTTCCAGAGGCTTCCTTTCTTAATTGCTCAACAATGAGGTTTGTTGGAGATAAGGATGAACGAGGCAAGGCCTTGTCCGCAAATGTCGAGAGGGGTGCGGGTATCTTTTAGTTTAATTTCCATCTGTCAGATATAGATCAGACGGTCTATATTGCAAGATGGCACACGTACCATCATCACCAACTCGGTTTTTATATGAGAAGAAATATAATTATGGAGATACAAACGTATTATCGATACTTGCTTCCATAAACTAGCATCTACATTCTATTCAACGCCTCGGCATGTGGGGCCTTAGCACAATGACTTCTCGACTGTGTAAAACAAAGATTTTCCCGTCGCCGACAAGGAGGGGGTGACGGCGGCGCACTTTTTGGCTTGCTCTAGTCCTAGTAGTCATACTAGGTGGTCTAAGCACATGTAAATTTATTCTTTTTCACGTCTCGTGTTCTCCATACTGCAACGACTGTTGATGAATATATGGTAAGTTATTCACGGGGAAACCCTTGTTGACCGTGTTTGCGAGAGAGAGAGAGAGAGAGAGAGAGAGAGAGAGAGAGAGTGCGTGTGTGATATGTTAGAGACTGAGTCAATGATAACAGATTCTTTGTGTCTATGTGTGTGGAGGATAGAGAGAGACATGTACATGGGGCTTTTGTTGTATAACGTGGAGACACATATACATAATTAGAGAGTGAGTGTGTGAGATACACATGCGGACATGAGGAGAAATGAGGATCCAGATAAATGGGTGTTTGTGCATGTCTGTGTGTGTTTGTGCATGCGTTTGTGTGTGAGAGGGAGAGAATGTATCTGGAGTAGAGAGACCACTGATGATGTAAACCTAGTATAAGGGAAGGGGGATGGTGTGACATGTGTAGTAGCGAGATAGCACGGGTGCGGGCAGGGGGAGCAGACTATTTGGAAGAGACATCGAGTGTGTGTGTGGGAGAGGGGTGTGAGAGTGAGAGAAAGAGAGAGCTAGCGACGGAGAGAGAGAGAGAGAGAGAGACGAAGAGAGGGGGCTAGAGGGGTCGTTTGTGTCCATAAATGGCATATAGATAGGGAGACAATGTTGATGTTGTCCGAAATTGGCCTATGAACGGAGACACAAGGGAAGCGAGTCATCGTGTGTGTGATAGGGACTTCGTGAGAGATCTAGAATAGATGGTGTAGAGAACAATGTGAGAAATCGAGAACGATTATACATTAGGGAGCTATGCAAAGAGTCAAGAAATATATGTATACAAGGAAGGAGTTGGGGCGGGTCCGCATGTGGGAGAGATAGAAAGAGGAGAGTAGTGCACAAGGAGACAAAGTGTGCTTGTTTGCAGTGGGGGTGGTGTGTGAGGTGATTGCGCGAGAACCACATAACTAGGGAGATAGACGTTTGGGGGCGACGTTTTGTGTGTATGGGAAATATACACTCTACATAGTGTGTGCTTGGGTAAGAGAGATAGCGGGAAACCTAGAGAGTGAGGGAAGAGATGTGTGCATTCCTGAGAGACAAAGTGATAGAGATGTATGTTGGGGTCCGGGCTTTACAAGAGAGAGGGGTGTTAATGTGTTCGTGTGTTGGTATTTGGGGGAGAGAACGACTTCTCTATGTGTGTGTGTGGTGGTGGGGGGGGGTTGACTTTAGATAAAGAGTGAGGTGTCTATATTTGAGGGACTTTAGCATAATTGAGATATTGTGCACTCATGGTTGATCAATTTGTTTCACAGTTTGTACTATGAGATAATGGTACTTTTGAACATGCGTGATATACCTTGATGTACCAGAATGACAAACCTAAGATTGGAATTTTGGAATTCGACTCCATCATTAGCTTTTGTAATTCATTTAAATGGAGGTACATTTTTAAGCCGGGATTTCGTGATTTCAAATTCATATATCAAACCTAGAGATATACACATACGGGCATGTTCAAACTTTATAATCATCCACTTTATTCATACACATACACATTTTTGCTTTTGTCATCATATTTAGGATAAACACATTTGGAATTTCATTTGAATTGGACCGTATGATGGTATATGCTTGTAGTAGCTCAATGATACATATTTGAATTGAATGGACAATCTAAGTTTCGAGTTGGAGACATTGGTTTTCAAAACTTGCACATTTTTTTGCGTGCAAAACAAACAAATTGTCGGCCATGATATCATAGTCGGCCGTACGAGAGCAGAATACTTATAATTTTAGGCGCCAAAAGCTTTCAAACTTCCTGCTCACATCGAAATATCACGCGCCCGAAATTTTAGCCCTGCGATATTCCTGTTTTACCCCTGCCACATGAACGGAAAAGGGCTGCTTTGGTAACTCCATTGTTTTCCCCTCTTTGCCCCCAACATTCTTCCCCAGAGCCCCTCCCCTTCCCCTCCCCGACCCTCCAACCATGGCAAGCCGCTGAATCTAGTCCTCTGCCGCAGGGGTGGACCTCACACCCCGCCAGATCTACCTTCCGCACGTTGGAACCCCCAACTGCCAACTCAGCACTCCACCGGAGCCGCTTCAGCGACTGGCTTGTCCATCGCTCCAGATCTCCTTGACCGCCATCATGGTCCACCGCACCGGATCTACTTAACCGGCGCCCTCGTCCACCACAGCATAGGCCCTTCACAGACTCCCTCGTCCGCCCCTTTGCTGGCCCTTCATACAAGCCCTCGTTCGCCGCAACAGATCCGCCTCACCGAAAGCACTGTACAATGCGCCCGCCGAAGCCTTCGTCCACTGCACCGGACCCGCTCCACGGACGCCATATTCAACTCCACCGGCCCTGCTTTACCGACGCTGCAACCTCATCAGGTTATTTCGATTTGTACTCCTTCGGTTTTTCTCTTTATCGTGCAATTGTTCACTTACCACAGATGAGCTTTATTGTATGTCGACAGGCGCCGCAACCGTAGCACCGGAGCCGCTTCAGCGACGGTGACAGCCGGCCCAAACTCAACCGCAACACGAGCACCATCGACGATCCTTAGCTATCAAGTATGACAACGATACCCATATGCCGCCGAGAATCAGGTACTATTATCCAACAGCCGGCGCCTACGTTCACTTTCCTAGCATAAGAACCGCACCTTTGAATTTCTTCAGGGCATCATTCAGTTTTTCATGAGACGCATTTTTCTACTTGCACCTATAGGGCCATACTTCTGGCAGTGAACATGTTGCATGTGCTAAATTACATACCAGTGCACATATAGTTAATATGCTTTAGTTTTGTTCTGATGCCACCTGTTGGTTCCATCAGACTGCTTAATGTTCTCTATGCTTAATTACACATCAGCAAACTAGCATGTGGTTCCGCTGCTTTTTGTTCGTTTTACCCTACATTTTCTGATGCTAGCTATTACATCACTGCTTCGAGCCTCTGCTCATTACTTGTTTCTATGTTCTTGATCTTCCCAATTTGCATGACTAATTTGATGCTTCTATTAATTATGGAGCTCCCAACCCCATCAAGCAAAATATTTCTTCTTTTGGGGCTGGCACCTTTAACAAGCATAAAAATAGACGGAAGCAGATATATTGTCGTGTATGCACACGCCCTTCTTTCATTAGTTTAGATGAACCATTGATGATCAATTCGGACCAGTGCATGCGATTAAAATTAATTTTACCTAAATAGATGGTGCAGAATAAACTACCACAAATAGATTTGCAGCCACGGGATGCTGACGATATCTTCAAAGAACATTGCAACAACAGCTAGGCTTCACAGCAACATATGGTAAGCCAGTGTGTTTTAGTACATGTGAAATGTAATGCGAGTGGGCTGCTTTCTTAGCTTGTGCCCTCAACATGTAATCCTACCGAATTACAAATAGTTTAGTTGTCTGCTTTGCTGTATTGCTTGATTCGAATGCTTATTTGTTGTTACGCTATACCTGAGTTGGCCAATATGTCAGCAGTGCCTGTTGTACTATCGTAAAGAAATGCATGCCTATTTCATTTGAGTCCTTAATTTTTCCTCTCAACTTCATCACAAGACTGTCTTCATAGTTTATATGAGGCCACACTGTTAAGTGCTTTCTCAGATTATTTCAATTGCTTAGATGCCTTGGAAACTTAAATATAGCGGTTGTACACTCCCTTTCAACTAGGGATGTCAACTGGGTCCCGTTTAATCCTGATTAAAGTCCACTAGTGGTATGATAGTTCAAAAGAGCTTTTGTTTTTTGAGGAAAATGAACTAGGAAGGTAGCAACAACTAACTAGATGGGACTGGCGGATCTCATTTATTTGCCACTTACATCCCTAGTTTCATCTTACCATTTTAATTTCTTTTCGGCTGATGCTGCTTTGAACCATTTAAATATAGTTTGCCATGCTCGGCAATAATTCATCCGTCGTTTACCATGTAAGCTTACTGCCTGGATCATACGATAACTATCTCTTACCAATGTCCAGTGGAAACCTTTCAGGATGCCGTTCACACTAGGACACAATGTACAACCCCAGAATCTATTTGTGGAAGCAGTGTGCCATCCATGTTACCAGATGGTAGCAGTTCAGAGGCAACACCGCCGGAGAGCAGTCTAAGCACATATATTATAGTGCTTGAGGCTCTACTAGAGGCAGAAAGAGATGGTGTGGCTTCCATGAATGAGGTAAACTTTATCTTGAGGCTGGAAATTACGGAATTAGCGGCACACATTATGCAAGCAACCCAAGAATTGGAGGAAGTAAGAATGTTGCATTTTAAGATGGAGGAGGTCCTGTTGTTTCTGCTATCTGAAGCCCAAGGTAATCTCGGTTCTTCTTTAGATACCAGTTGAAATTGTCATTAGATTATTGTACTTGCATGTTGTGTCATGTCTCTGAATGGATTATGTTGCAAGACCCCCTATGTTGTCCATGTGTTGTAATGATCCGAATTTTTTAGGCGAGGTAATCCTCGGTACTTGTATGATTGACATAAGGTAAACTGTTTTTCGTGTGAGCATATTGTATTGGATGAAATAACTATTTGACTCAGAGTGTATCCAACCTACTGAATTCGAATATCACGACATTTATAAATCATAATCATATATAAAGGTGGAATAAATCTTTGTTGTGGTTTTGAAGAAATAAATAACAAAATGTATAATTATCTGTGGATATTCATAATCGAATACAAATTGGATTTGCATTTAGTTTGCCAGGTCCTAGGGCAAACGTGAATGCTAATTCTCCCAAGTTTTAAATGAAGCGGCTAAACACCCACTATAATTTATGGGCTGCCCGAAGCAAGTGTTTGCGAGATGGAAATTACTGTCTATCCCTAACACTTGACATCCTTATCGACCGGATTTACACTGCTGTTGATAGGGGTAGACTAGTAACTTCAATCAGACGTGACACGACGGCCTCTGAGCCCATTCAGACACGGTGGGCGCCAAACGTGGGTGGCAAAACACATTTGATTCAAGATCGTCCGAAAGACATGTGTCTCTTCCTCCATTTCCCCATTCATACACGATGGGAGGCAAAACAAACTCTCCTCGTCTGAAATCGATGTAGGCTAATATTTTAAATAGGGGCAGATGTGTAACTTCCATCAGACGTGACACAACCGCCCTACCTGTCAGCCCCGTTCATAAACCGTGGGCACCAACCATGGGCGGCAAAACACCCTCTCCTCGCCCGAAATAGTTACCGGCAAATATTTGGGAGATGCGAGATTACCGTCCTATCCCCAACCGACGCGATGTCCGAAATTTTAAACGAGAGATAAGTTCGTAACTTTCCCCCATTTCAGAGAAGCGCATCCGAAAGTTTGAGATCCCCCTCCCCTCCATTTCCCCATTCATACACCGTCGGCGGCACGACAACCTCCGCACTGCGGCCAGCCTCCTCCGTTCGCCACCCCATCCTCCACCTTGCCGGAGCCGCTAACCCTACCCCATCGTCCACTGCAAGAGATGGACGTCTCTCATCCACGATGCTGGACCAGGATCCTTTCATCGCCTCCTCTCGTTTCATCGGCGCCGTTTTCCACCTTGCCGTTGCCGCTCCTACGACCGCCTCGTCCACGGCAACATGATATATCCCCTGACCCGGCCGTCTGCCGTCTAAAGTCTTCTTCCCCGCCGCCGACGGCCATCGCACCCGCAGCACCCTCAACGTATCAGCATAGGCCTACACGGCGTCACAAGAGAGGTGGTACTCTTCCATATGTGCTTAAGTTATTGATCTCACCCGGAAAATAGATTGTAATTTGTTTACTGTACTTTTCTTGTCCGTACCAAATCATAGTGGCTAGTTGAAAGCAAACATTGGTTGCGAAGTAGCTTTGTCCGGTTTGCACCTTTAGATCTGCCATGGCACGGGCACTATACTCGTAAAGCTTATGGTTTCCCCCTTTTATATTCACTACCATCGTCATAGGTTCTTCATGTCGTGCTAGCACTGCTCCTCAAGACCTCAACCCAAAGCTTACGTGTTGAAATACGAATCTGATATGATGCTCATATCACTAAAACAGAGAACATTTAATTGGTCACCTAATGTTCCTATATTCGTTTCGAAAAGCATGTGAGCCACCCACTGGTCCAGCTAGTTTCACTTTCCTGATTTTTCTCTTGATGCTTAGGGTTTTCCCCTTTTATCTACTCTGCATAGGTGCTTTCTGTCATACTAGCATTACTCCACCCTTCAAGCTAAACAACACAACACTCAGAATTCGAAAGCTTAGTTGTTCAAATATGATTGTGATATGATACTGATATTAGTTAACCGACACATTTAATTGGTTAGCTAAAGGTCCCACTTGAGTTTCCAAATGCATGTCGCGACATAGAGAGACAGCATAATTGCATTTCTTTGTCACTTGTTGACTGTACTTTCTTGTTCATACCAAATCTTAGTTGTTATTTCAAAGCAAACATCGGTTGCTAACTACCCTTTGCGCGGTTTGCAGCTTCAGATCTGCCATCCCACTGCCACGGTCAACACTGTACTCATCATGCTTATGTTTTCCCCATTTTATGATGACCACAATCAGCCTACGTGGTTCGTGTCGTAATAGCACTACTCCACCCATTGAGCTAAACAAGCTTAGTTTTACAAATTCATATCCGATATTATTGCTAATATTACTAAAACTAAGAGATGTTTAATTGGTTAGCTAAATGTTCCTACTTTAGTTTAGAAATGCATGTGAGCCACATATGGAGAGACCGGAAAGAATAATATTTCTCTGTGCGCTCTGGTTCATCATGGGTGGCCAACCGACATTGTATTGAAAGACTTGTAATATCTTCAATCGGCTTGCTCTTTTGCTCTTCTTTAAGATGATACTCTTCTCTTGCGGTCGACTGGTCAGGTCGAGTTGTTCTCCCTTAGTATATTCTGAATCTGTCAGGTTAGGTCGACTTGTTCTTCTTTACTATATGTTGAAGCTATCATCTTCGAAGTGTCATCACTTCTGGAGCTCTCATATTTTGAGTAGTAGGACACATTATAATAATGCACACAACAAATTACAGCATGCATGGCATCTTTTAAAAGAATTGCAGAGATAGCACAAAGGGGTTTATAGGGAGGCAGTATTGGATTAGAATCACTTTTGCATTACAAAGAAAATCTCACTTGTTTTTATGTTTTCATGCATGTCAGATATTGAATATTATCAAAATGAATATGAGAATGGGTGCACGAGAGGAATATTGCGGAACGATCCACTGGCTAACAAACTTGGCATGGTGGAGGATGGCCTATCTTATTCACCCATCAAGGTGCTTGCTCTAACTTTGCAAAGTTGTATTGGTCTCACATATTTTGCAACTGACCTCTTGCATTACTTCTACTATGTTACACCATTGGCTTAGTTTAAGCATCATATATGAGTATATGCCATACCTATCCATTTTCTGTACCTATTCCATGTGTCGCCACACTATGTTTTTCCAGTCAAATGTTGTTCTTTTGTAATAGATGTCCAAAAGGAAGAGGGTGAGTGCAGATCCTCAAGGAGTACAAACTAGGTATTTGGAAAAGGTAGTGATACATGTTAAATCAGATAGATCAGCAGCCACAGAAAACACAGGCCCAACTGTACCACACTTTACCCCTACTCCAGTGGCCAAACCCCTATTAGAACTGCCGGGAGCCCAGCGTCAGGTATTGTCTATGATATCAATTCAATATTTGAACTCCTAAATTTCTGCTTGTGCCTTACCTTCTCTCTTGTATCAAAACTAATTTCAGATGAATCTCCTTGCTCAAAGGATCATACGATCTCAAAACAATAATGGGCTCTGCATTGCTCTTGTCAGTACCTCTCTCCCTTTTGCCTTGTAATGTTGTACTTAATTAATTGCTATTTGATTATGTATCATCAGTCTGCACCTGAGCTTCATTATCCTCTGTTTCTTCCAATATTATTTGATCTATATTTACTCTTTGCAAAATGTAGAATAATGGCAACGCTTATAAAGAATTTTCTTTGGGGAATTTATTGAATTATCCTTCCATCAACATGGAGAAGGGCTTTGTCCAGCTCGTGTTAACATGTAATGTAAGTTCATCCTTCTCAAGCCTTCAAACTTTGTTCTAGTATAGATTTGGATAGGCATCATTTCCTCCACTGTTGTTTGCTTTGCTGTTTACATCTGATTGGATGTTCGCAACAACTACCAGTTTCAAATTGTAGTTGTAAAAACATGTTCCCTATGCAGAACAGATCCATTTATTTTCTTATATAATTGTGAAACCTGTTACGTGTCTCCTTGTTTCTCTTTCGGACTCGTATCTCTTACGCCAGGTAGAACTTTAGGGAAGATAGTGAGCCAAACCATCTCGAGGACAGCGAGATGACCCCAAGGTCCTGTCTTGATGAAGACAGTGAGTTGAAGCTACTCACCAGCAGGTGTGAGACAACCTCTGTGCAGTCACTGCCTCAATCAGTTCGACTTCTTCGGTCTCAACTTAAAGCGGAAAGGCTTGCTTCAGCTCAGCTCTGACTTGAAGTCAAAGATGCAATGAAGATGTCAGAGGACTGCCGTGCACACCATCATGCCTTAAATCTAGTGTTGATGCATCTATCGTTGACACAACTGAGGTCTACTCAGCTTCTTCAGCTATTTGGGGGGCCCGACCTGGCCAGGCCTAGTGCCTTCTGAAGTTCTCTCGGTTTTGTATATTCTTTTGTCGGCGCGTTTATTTGCACTGGTGGCGAACTTTGATGCCCAGTGGATGTAATATGTGTGATAGCCGTGATAGCCTAGCGTAAGTTGCTTGCTTATTTATTTCCTTGTTGTCTTGTTTATTTGTTGCTTGTAGTCATTGTAGTTCTTTTTCCGCGGTTTGCTAGTGGCTGCAATAACCTATTTTTTAAAACTAGGCCACAATAACCATGGGCTAATATTTAATGTAGTGACACTGGGCCTCCTACGGGCCGTAGAAACAGTGGGCCTTCTACGGGCCATAGAAACAGTGGGCCTTCTACGGGCCGTATCATCAATGGGCCTTATACGGGTAGTATGATCGATTGGCCAAACATGGGCCAATAACAGGCTGCATTATGGTCGTAAACGGGCTAGAGTTAGAATCGTCCGTTCATGGGCCAACCATAACAGGCCATCATTAATAGGCCGTATTTGATGACGCTATGAAAATGACCCAGCGTATTAACGGACCACAAACGGGCCGACTGTAACCACGGGCTGAATTTGGCCCACAAGCAGAAAATGACAGTAACGGGCCGTAAGTAAACGAATGCTGGAAATGAGCCCAAGAATAAATGGGCTCTAAGAAGGCCGAAAGATAACATGGGCTGGAAATGGCCCAACGGAATAATGGGCCGTTAATTGGTATAAAGTGATACACTGTTCATTACGGGCCAGTTTCACCACGGGCCGTTAATAGGCCAAGAGTTACATAGGGCCTCATATGGGCCGAAAGACGTCATGGGTCATACATGGGCCAGAAGTGAAAACGAGCTGGAATCATATTGGGTGGCCCAGATGAAGCTACTGGGCCTAATTCGGATAGGGCGTAACGGGCCTTGGGTTAGCGGGCTGTAAATGGACTATATGCGAACAGGCCGTTAACAGGCTTTACATGGGCCGGCCCGCCACCTTTTGACCAAGTCAAACGGGCCGGCCTTTTCACAGGAATGGGCCTCTATTGGGCCGTGCCACGTGTCGATGTATCATAGGCGCCTTTTGTCCAATGAGTGGATGACATCTGTCCCAACGATGAGCCGACACGTGTTTCCTCCAGCCAATGATGATTTTACACATGGAAAATCCCCATTGGTCGGGGCTGTTAACGGGTTATCGGATCCAAACCCCGACCCGATAGCTTAACGGCGTTCCGTTACGGTGGATGCCACGTGTCAGTCACCCTTGATGAAAGCACTTCTGTGATGCGGGATTTATCGTCATGGAAGTGGACACTTCGGTGATGATAATTTTGGTAATGTCATGGAACACTTCTACGACAGCACAGGTATGACTATCTTGATTCTGTCATAAAATCGTCATGGATGTACATGCATGATAGAAAATGCGACCTACTGTGACAAACACGTATCATCACGGAAGTGTTTTTTTTGTAGTGCAATGAGTAGTCGAATAATCATGCAACTATGTGAAGACTCTAACATTTAAGAATTTCAGATCTTGTTATTTTATTCAAACAGCAAGCAAAACTAAATAAAAAATAAAATGACGCTCCAAGCAAAACACATATCATGTGGTAAATAAAAATATAGCTCCAAGTAAAGTTACCGATGAATGAAGACGAAAGAGGGGATGCCTTCCGAGGCATCCCCAAGCTTTGGCTTTTGCGTGTCCTTACATTATCTTGGGGTGCCATGGGCATCCCCAATCTTAGGCTCTTGCCACTCCTTATTCTATAGTCCATCGAATCTTTACCCAAAACTTGAAAACTTCACAACACAAAACTTAACAGTAAACTCGTAAGCTCCGTTAGCGAAAGAAAACAAAACACCACTTCAAGGTACTGTAATGAACTCATTATTTATTTATATTCGTGTTAAACCTACTGCATTCCAACTTCTATATGGTTTATAAACTATTTTACTAGCCATAGATTCAACAAAATAAGCAAACAACACATGAAAAACAGAATCTGTCAAAAACAGAACAGTCTCTAGTAATCTGTTACTAACGCAAACTTATGGAACCCAAAAAATTCTAAAATAAATTTCTGGACATGAGGAATTTATCTAGTAATCATATTCAAAAATAATTAACTAAATAGCACTTTCCAAATAAAAATGGCCGAAATTCTCTTGAGCGCTAAAGTTTCTGTTTTCTACAGCAAGATCGAAAAGACTTTCCCCAAGTCTTCCCAACAGTTCTACTTGGCACAAACACTAATTAAAACATAAAAACTCAATCATAACAGAGGCTAGATAAATTATTTATTACTAAACAGGATCAAAAAGCAAGGAACAAAAATAAAGTTTGGTTGCCTCCCAACAAGCGCTATCATTTAACGCCCCTAGATAGGCATGATGATTTCAATGATGCCCACATAAAGGATAAGAATTGAAACATAAAGAGAGCATCATGAAGAATATGACTAGCACATTTAAGTGTAACCCACTTCCTATGCATAGGAATTTTGTGAGCAAACAACTTATGTGAACAATAATCAACTAGCATAGGAGGGCAAAACAAGCATAACTTCAAAACTTTAAGCACATAGAGAGGAAACTTGATATTATTGCAATTCCTACAAGCATATGTCCCCCCCTCACAATAATTTTCAGTAGCATCATGAATGAATTAAACAATATAACCTGCACCTAAAGCATTCTTTTCATGATCTACAAGCATAGAAATTTACTACTCTCTACGTAAGCAAAATTCTTCTCAATTGGAATAGTGGGAGTATCATAAGAGACTCGAATGCTATAAATTGTTTCCACATTAAAAGAGTAACATTCAGAGAAAGGGTAATCATAATCATGACAACTTTTATAAATATAATCATCACTACCTTTTATAGCATATGTATCATCACAATAATTATCATAAGTAGCAACTTTGTTCTCATCATAATCGATTGAAACGTCTTCCAAGATAGTGGAATCATCACTAAATAAAGTCATGACCTCTCCAAATCCCCTTTCATAATTATCATAATAAGATTGAACATCCTCCAAAATAGTGGGATCATTACTTCCTAAAGTTGACACTCTTCCAAACCCACTTTCATCAATATAATCATCATAAGTAGGAGGCATGCTATCATCATTATAAATTTGCATATCAAAACTCGGGAGACTAAAAATATTATCTTCATTAAACGTAGCATCCCCAAGCTTGGGACAAACATTAATTGCAGCAAATATATTCTCAAAAATGGCATTCTCATCAAACATAGCATCCCCAAGCTTGGGCCTTTTCATATCATAAGCATAATCACTCTCATCATTAATAGTATGGATAGCACCAGTAGTATAGCAATTATCATCATCACAATGAGTAATAGGAGCAACATTATTTGGGAGAGATACCTTTCTACCTTTGCTTCTCCGTCTTTTCTTTTTCTTCTTCACATCATGTGTGGGTTCAACCCTCTCTTTGGAGCTCCTTATTAATGAGATTGGTTGAATGGAAGGCTCCTCCTTGTTACCTGATTCATCATAAGAAATAATAGGAGGATATTGGGAAGTCTCTTCCCTTTCATTAGTATTCTCTTCATCTTCTATTTGTTTTCTTTTCTTTATGTAATTGGCAATATAATGATTTTCAATACAATTCACCGCATAATACATATAAATTTCCTCTAGATCAAAATCAAGAAGTTTATCAAGGGCAAATACTGGAAGATAGTTAGTTATACGTTTCATTTCTTCATAACCCATAAGCAAACTAAGTTCATTATGATGTGCAAGGGAAATCAAGTCATCACAAATTTTGGAAACGATTAGATCATGAAACAATTTGCATCAGATGGTTAAATGACCACGTTCATTCCAAAGTTCACAAGTACGGCTAAGAAAATTTAAATTTTCAGCACAAACATCTAGCCTTTCTTGCAACCATTTAGTTTCTAAGTACTTATGCCTCTTGCAAAATCTATCTTCCCTAATTGGTGTGTACTTGCAAACTGTATGCACTCCACAAAAATCGACATGCTTATAAGAGGCATTCTCATCATGACTAGTGCAATCATCATTAGTACTATGGATATTCAAAGAGTTCATACTAATAACATTGCAATCATGATCATCACTCAAAGATTTAGTGCCAAATATTTTATAGACTTCTTCTTCTAGCACTTGAGCACAATTTTCCTTTCCATCATTCTCAAGAAAGATATTAAAAAGATGAGGCATATGAGGCAAACTCAATTCCATTTTTTGTAGTTTTCTTTTATAAACTAAACTAGTGATAAAACAAGAAACAAAAAGATTCGATTGCAAGATCTAAAGATATACCTTCAAGCACTAACCTCCCCGGCAACGGCGCCAGAAAAGAGCTTGATGTCCACTACACAACCTTCTTCTTGTAGACGTTGTTGGGCCTCCAAGTGTAGAGTTTTGTAGGACAGTAGCAAATTTCGCTCAAGTGGATGACCTAAGGTTTATCAATCTGTGGGAGGCGTAGGATGAAGATGGTCTCTCTCAAACAACCCTGCAACCAAATAACAAAGAGTCTCTTGTGTCCCCAGCACACCCAATACAATGGTAAATTGTATAGGTGCACTAGTTCGGCGAAGAGATGGTGATACAAGTAAAATATGGATAATAGATATAGGTTTTTGTAATCTGAAAATATAAAAACAGCAAGGTAACTAATGATAAAAGTGAGCACAAACGGTATTGCAATGGGTTGAAACAAGGCCTAGGGTTCATACTTTCACTAGTGCAAGTTCTCTCAACAATAATAACATAATTAGATCATATAACTATCCCTCAACATGCAACAAAGAGTCACTCCAAAGTCACTAATAGCGGAGAACAAACGAAGAGATTATGCTAGGGTACGAAACCACCTCAAAGTTATCCTTTCTGATCAATCTATTCAAGAGTCCGTAGTAAAATAACACGAAGCTATTCTTTCCATTCAATCTATCATAGAGTTCGTACTAGAATAACACCTTAAGACACAAATCAACCAAAATCCTAATGTCACCTAGATACTCCAATGTCACCTCAAGTATCCGTGGGTATGATTATATGATATACATCACACAATCTCAGATTCATCTATTCAAACCAAGACAAAGTACTTCAAAGAGTGCCCCAAAGATTCTACCGGAGAGTCAAGACGAAAACGTGTGCCAACCCCTATGCATAGGTGCATGGGCGGAACCTGCAAGTTGATCACCAAAACATACATCAAGTGGATCACGTGATAACCCATTGTCTCCACAGATAAGCACGGCAAGACATACATCAAGTGTTCTCAAATCCTTAAAGACTCAATCTGATAAGATAACTTCAAAGGGAAAACTCTATCCATTACAAGAGATTAGAGGGGGAGAAATATCATAAGATCCAACTATAATAGCAAAACTCGCGATATATCAAGATCGTACCACCTCAAGAACACGAGAGAGAGAGAGATCAAACACATAGCTACTGGTACATACCCTCAGCCCCGAGGGAGAACTACGCCCTCCTCGTCATGGAGAGCACTGGGATGATGAAGATGGCTATCGGAGTGGGATTCCCCCTCCGGTAGGGTGCCGGAACGGGTCTAGATTGGTTTTCGGTGGCTACTGAGGCTTCTAGGGGTGGAACTCCTGATCTATTCTGCTTGTCAAAGTTTTTAGGGTATATGGGTATATATAGGAGGAAGAAGTACGTCAGGGGAGCCACGAGGGGTCCACGAGGGTGGAGGGCGCGCCTAGGGGGGTGGGCCGCCCCCTGCCTCATGCCTTCCTCGTTGCTTCCCTTACGTACACCCCAAGTCTTATGGATTGCTTCTGTTCCAAAAATAAGTTCCGTGAAGTTTCAGGTCAATTGGACTCCGTTTGATTTTCCTTTTCTGAGATACTCTAAAACAAGGAAAAAACAGAAACTGGCACTGGGCTCTAGGTTAATAGGTTAGTCCCAAAAATCATATAAAATAGAATATAAATGCATTTGAAACATCCTAGGTTGATAATATAATAGCATGGAACAATCAAAAATTATAGATACGTTGGAGATGTATCAGAATTGCCCAAATGTTTTTCTACATGATTTGTTTTTTACTTTATGCCTTACAATGCACAATTCCATGAATCTTAAATTAGATTAGCTTTCTTATAAAAACTAGATGATTTTGAATGAAATGAACTATAAGAATTAAATGAACACTTACATCATGCATATATGACTCAAAGCCTACATGCTATAATGTGGTATTTATTCATAATTTGGTTGCCAAATCTCATGCGTGCAATGCACGTGTACCTTACTAGTCTAAATGGTGTCTGTGTGTGTTGTGCGTGTTAAACACATTGTACGTAGTATATCATACTAGTCTAAATTGTCTTTTTTTCTTTTGGGTACACGTTAAGCTTGTTCTCCCGAAATTTCAAGCCGTGCCTTGTTATGCCGAAATTTCAAGCTAGCGTCTCTGTCTATCGTGCTGCGAAACCCCCGCTTCTTCAACCCGCGCCTTGTTACCCCGAAATATTTAAGATAAATCTTTTTCTAGCTGTGCTCTGACAACTCCCTCCATCTCAACCTACGGCCTTGCTATTCCAAAATTACAACGCGCGTGAAAACTCCCACCTCCTGTGAAATCCCGACACACGAAATGCCTGCGATACCCCTGAACCGAAAGAACTGCCTCAAATCGGTGGGGGTACTTTTGTAACTTACCCCACACTTCGGACAAGCGCGTCCCTAAGACATGGTTCCCCACTCGCATCCCATCCGCCCACCCATTCGTACACCGGGGCCGGCAAAACCCGCAAAGCCCCACACCCTCCTCCGTCCGCCACCTAGCCGGAGCCTCTTCCCCAACGACATCGTCCATAGCAACACCTCGACATCCCTCATCGACCGTACCGGATGAGGGTCCGTCGTCGATCTGGTCGTCCTGCCGGTTCAACCACCCCGTCGTCCACCTCCAAGGAGCTGCCCCGACGTTCCCCTCGTCTTTCGTGCCACCTCCATTCCCACTCCGCCGTCTTCACCTGCACCACCGGAAAAGCATCATCATCACCGTTTCCTCAGATGAAGTTGTGGCCTAATCGGTGCCACCAAAGAGGTTGTACACTAATCGCCGCATTTTCTTCTTGATTCGATCTCACGGTGCTGCCGGCGCTCGGTCCCGAGCCGACACAGCGCCCCTCCATCCACAGCGGCATCGCCGTCCACTTCCTCCACGGCGTCGCTCCCTCGGCGGCGACGTCCACATCAGTAGGAGCTGCTGCTGCTTTAGCTCTCGCTCGCGCTGCTGCTCTGCTCTTGCTCTCGGTCCCCTGCCTGGTCTGCTCTTGCTCACACTGCTGCTCTCGCTCTTGCTCTTGCTTGCGATGTTGCTCCGATTTAGCTACAGTTCAGTCGACTGAATCAACTTTTGCGTCAGTCGATTTCAGGGGGTGGAGGGGCTCGCCGAAGTTAAGGAAGAACCAGTCACAGCGGGGAGGGGGCTCACCGGAGAGGTACCCCACTATCTATCTTAGGGTTCAGGGTGGGGGCGGTGGTCGCCGGCGGTGGTGGGGCGGTGGCGTAGGGATCGCCGGAGAAAAAGCTCG
>NC_041390.1:314149866-314154513 GCF_002162155.2 Triticum dicoccoides | reverse complement strand
GCAGCGGACCGACAATGGGGAGTGTTTCCGGGGCGGGCGGGGCGGCGCACCGCCGGCCGCGGGCGGCGGGGGGCGGCTGTTTGGCCGGTGGTGGCTGGCGCCTCAGGGGGGTGGAGGTTGAAGATGAACTGCAGGCCCTTGATTTTGTATCCAACGGCTGCAAAATCGACTGACCAGAGATGAAAAAGTCAGTCGACTGACGTGTAATCTCACCTCTAGTGCGTTCAGTTTTGATAGTAAAATTCAGTTTCGACAGCAAAATTCAGTTTCGATAGTTAAGTTCAGTTTCAATAGTTAAATTCAGTCTTGACATTTAAGTTCAGAGATAAGCGGCTGATGTATACATCTAGCACTTTGTGGTTATGTATTTTACTTCATCTATTGGAGATGCTATTAGAATTCCACTCAGGTTAACATTGTCTCTCTTGTCCTGCTTCAGCCTCTGTGTCGTACAACTCACCAGAGCTCCTCCAACGACTAAACCCTCCATCAAACCGGAGTTGTACCTCGGGCTCCATCTCCAGACGCCTAAGATCTTCTTCCCCTCCTCCGACAGCCAAGTCAGCCGGAGCATCCTCACCGGCCAACCCAATCACGCTGAGATCGACATGGCTTCGCCAAAGAGGTTGTACACTTCTTTGGTTTGACATCTCACCATGCTTCTTTGCATCCTATGATCTTCCAATTCTTGTGAACCAAACACCCAGATTGGCAGAAATCCTGTGTTTTTAAATTCTCTGTTTTGCACGTGCATTCCTATCCTATTCCTATCTATTTCCTATCCCTGCATTGCTAGAATCCTCAAATTCAAACAAGCCCTTACACAATTAATTCTGTTACAGATATGTGTCAAATAAAACCTTGTGTGGTTTGTCCTGCTCCTGCGGTGCTGTGTTGTGACGCCCCTAGTTTGACCGTACACTAATCATACACGCAAACGTGTACGATCAAGATCAGGGACTCACGGGAAGATATCACAACACAACTCTACAAATAAAATAAGTCATACAGGCCAGGGGCCTCGAAGGCTCGAATACAAGAGCTCGATCATAGACGAGTCAGCGGAAGCAACAATATCTGAGTACAGACATAAGTTAAACAAGTTTGCCTTAAGAAGGCTAGCACAAACTAGGATACAGATCGAAAGAGGCACAGGCCTCCTGCCTGGGATCCTCCTAAACTATTCCTGGTCATCGTCAGCGGGCAGCACGTAGTAATAGGCACCTCCGGTGTAGTAGGAGTCATCGTCGAAGGTGGCGTCTGGCTCCTGGGCTCCAACATCTGGTTGCGACAACCAGGTAGAAGGGATAGGGGGAAAAGAGGGAGAAAGCAACCGTGAGTACTCATCCAAAGTACTCGCAAGCAAGGAGCTACACTACATATGTATGCATTGGTATCAACTGGAATAAGGCTATCATAGGTGGACTGAACTACAGAATGCCGGAATAAGAGGGGGATAGCTAGTCCTTTCGAAGACTATGCTTCTGGCAGCCTCCATCTTGCAGCATGTAGAAGAGAGTAGACTAAAGTCCTCCAAGTATCATCACGTAGCATAATCCTAACCGATGATCCTCCCATCGTCGCCCTATGAGAGAGCGACCACCGGTTGTATCTGGCACTTGGAAGGGTGTGTTTTATTAAGTATCCAGTTCTAGTTGTCATAAGGTCAAGGTACAACTCCAAGTCGTCCTATTACCGAAGATCACGGCTATTCGAATAGATTAACTTCCCTGCAGGGGTGCACCACATAACCCAACACGCTCGATCCCATTTGGCCGGACACACTTTTCTGGGTCATGCCCGGCCTCGGAAGATCAACACGTCGCAGCCCCACTTAGACCAACAGAGAGGTCAGCACGCCGGTCTAAACCTAAGCGCCCAGGGGTCTGGGCCCATCGCCCTTAGCACACCTGCACATTGCGTTGGCGGCCGGAAGTAGACCTAGCCTAGTAGGCGTTCCAGTCCAATCCAGCGCGCGCCGCTCCGTTGCTGATGTCATGAAGGCTTCGGTTGATACCGCGACGTCGAGTGCCCATAACTGTCCCCACATAGATGGTTAGTGTGTATAGGCCTGTAGCCAGACTCAGATCAAATACCAAGATCTCATTAAACGTGTTAAGTATCTGCGAACGCCGACCAGGGCCAGGCCCACCTCTCTCCTAGGTGGTCTCAACCTGCCCTGTCGCTCCGCCTCAAAGTAATAGTCGGGGGCCGTCGGGAACCCAGGCCCACCTGCCCCTTCAGCCCCCATCTCCAAACAGTATCACCGGTAATGTAACAGTGTAAAGTATATAGTATATGCCCGTGATCACCTCCTGAAGTGATCACGGCCCAGTAGTATAGCATGGCAGACGGACAAGAGTGTAGGGCCACTGATGGAACACTAGCATCCTATACTAAGCATTTAGGATTGTAGTTAAGGTATCAACAGTTGTAACAACAATGACAGGCTATGCATCAGAATAGGATTAACGGAAAGCAGTAACATGCTACACTACTCTAATGCAAGTAGTATAGAGAAGAGTAGGCGATATCTGGTGATCAAGGGGGGCTTGCCTGGTTGCTCTGGCAAGAGAGAGGGGTCGTCAACACCGTAGTCGTACTAGGTAGCAGCGGCATCGGTCTCGATGTCTGGCGAGAGAAGAAGGGGAAGAAACAATAAATATAATGCAAACAAATGCATGACAATGCATGACATGACAAAGCTTGATGCTAGGTGTGCCCTAACGCAGTACGAGGTGGTACCGGTGAAGGGGAGGAACATCCGGGAAAGTATCCCCGGTGTTTCGCATTTTCAGACAAACGAACCGGAGGGGGGAAAGTTGCGTGTTTGCTATGCTAGGTCACTCTGTGCGTTCGGTTTATTCGGTTTGCATGGTTCGGTTTATACGGTTTTTCAGTTTGTACGGTATTAATACTTCGGTTTATACGGTATGATATTAAAATACGGTTCGGTTTCGGTATATACCAAATTATTTCGGTATTGTTTCGGTATATACCATAATAACAAAAGTTGACGCGAATTTGAAAATGACATACTATATTTTACAAACTTATAAATTCAAACACATAATTTTTAAATACAAATGGTATATAACTTTATATAAGTATATATGCATGCCTCAATTCAAGCCTTGAAAGGTTATGGACGACGTGGTTAGCATTTTTGCAAGAGAAAAATTACTACGTTACAAGAAAAAATGGAAGGTCTTTGCAGGAAATATTATTCTTATACAAGAAAAATGACTACTTGTATCATTGTTTGCCTCAAGAAATATATATTTTTTTATTTCGGTTTATTCGGTTAACCATTCGGTTTTTCGGTATATACCATAAAACCGAAATTCAAAACGGTATGAAAAGTTCATACCATATCGAAACCAGAAACCATAAAAATCGTGAATTCGGTTCAGTTCGGTTTATTTTCGGTATGGTTTTTCGGTTCGGTTTTAAAATGCACAGAGTGAATGCTAGGGATGCGTGGCGGACGAACGGGCTGCGTATCCGGATTCGTCTCGATGTTCTGAGCAACTTTCATGTTGAAAATAATTTAATCCGAGTTACGGTTTATTTTATATTAATTTTTAAAGATTTATCTATTTTCTAGAATTAATTTATTTTTTTTAAATCCGAATTATCCAAAACAGTGACTTGTGATGTCAGCATGACGTCATTATTGTGTCAGCGGTCAACTAGTCAGTTGACCTAGTCAAACTGACATGTGGGTCCTACTGTCATTGTCTATGAATAACTAAGCAGGTTTAATTAGTTTAGTTAATTGATTAGGTTAGTTAAACACAATTAATTAAGTTAATTAATTCTTTAATTAATTAATTAGTTAATTAGTTAATTATTATTATTTTATTAATTATTATTTTATTAATTATTATTTTTAATTCTCCTTTTTCTTTTTTTAGACATTTTTGTTCTGGGGCTGGGGCCCCTTTGTCAGTGGGCCAAAGGCCTAGCGGGCGTGCGGGCAACGCGTGTGGGCGCCGGGCGGAGGCCGTAGCCCGCCCGGTTGCGGGGCGAGGCCGTGGCCATCCGGTCGCGGGGTCGCCGGCGTGGGGCCGAAGGCAAGGCCAAGGGTGGCCAACGGCGACGGTGGTGGTCGCGTCGGAGGTAGCAGGGGGCTGCGGTGGTGCGGGCCACAGCAGGTGCGAGCGCTCCAGGAAGGAGAAGCACTGCGAGTGCGGCTCGGCGTGACGGCACGCCGTGCAAGACGAGGCTGCGGTGAGCACGGGAAGCGCGCGTACAGGGCGATGGCCAGGGGCGTGCGCAGAGTGCGGTGACCGCGGCGAAGGACGAGGAGAGGGGGAGCTCACAGGGGAGGGAGTAGGGCACGGGCAGCGGGCTCGGGGAAGGTTGGGGTGGTCCGACGACGGAGCGGATGAGGACGTCCGGCGAGGCCTGACGGAGCCGATGAGGAGGCGAGGCGACGTGGAGCGGCTCCGGTGAGCGGCGTCCGTCGGCGAGGTCGGGGCGTCCGGCATGGCGACGGGGATGGGGCGGCTCTCGGCGACGGCGGGGCAGAACCGGGCGGCGTCAGGGTTCGGCGACGAGGGCGGAGGTGCCATGGTGCGCAACGGCAGCGGGGGGTGTCAAGCAGCGTCGGGGCGCCTTTTCCCCCGATCCAGATCGGGGGGA
>NC_041390.1:314142257-314149775 GCF_002162155.2 Triticum dicoccoides | reverse complement strand
CGGGTGGTTGGGTTAGGGTTTGACCAGGGGTGGGGGGTTATGGGGGGAGTAGGGTGGCCGGCTGGGCCTTTGTCCAGTTGGGCCGGTGGTCGAATGGGCCGGCCAGTTGGGTCGGCTGGCCCGGGGGGTTCTTTTCCTTTTCCCCTTTTTTTGTTTGTTTGTTTTCCGTTTTCTTTTATTATTACTTTCTTTTTTGTTTAAATCATTTTAAACCATTTAGCCATTTTATAAAAAGGTGTTTGTTGCCCCATAATTACCCTTGTAATATTCGGCAACCACCGAACATTTTTGTTTTAATTTTCGAAAACTTTTATTCTTGTCATAAATTTGAATTTGAATTTTGAACGGTTTCGAATTATTGCGAGGACAGCAATAGTAACCGAGGTGTCATGGCACGATTAGCATGGGATTACTATAGCCTAATTACCCGGGCATCACAATTCTCCTCCACTACAAGAAATCTTGTCCCGAGATTTAAGAGGTGGTGTAAGGGGGAAATTTGTGGTTGTGAAATTCTAACGGATCTTCTCGGTCTTGGTTGCTCTTCTCGAAGAGGTCGATCCCTTACATGGCCGTCTTCATTTCTATGCTTCATCGCATCATGATGAAATTGTCGTCCTTTCTTCAGGATCTCCATCGTTCTTACGAAAGAATAAAGGGTGGTTATTCCGAGAGAGCAGACCTCTACAAGGTTGACTACCTGGTCAATAACATCGGGGAAGGTGGTAGAAAGTAACTCTCGAATTGAAACTGAAGAAAATATCGAGAGCAAGGTACGAAGGTGCAATAAGAAGTTTCAAGTGGACAGGCAATCATTTGTTGCCTGATACGAAATGTGAAAGGGGTTCAGAGCAATGGGAATAAGTATTGCGCCTGGTACCAGAATAGATCACTAGGCAGGTGGCCCGTGAATTACATATGAAGTCAAGTGTGGGGAATAAGTTTGACAACAGGGTGTACAGGAGAGTCAGGTTTCGATCCTGTGGAACTGTGGGTTATGGGCCCACCATGTGGGGTAAAAGTAGGAAGGGCGGTGATGCCTTGCACGATCATGTAGATAAGGCATGTCAGAGGGTAGCCTGCCAGTTGTGTTGGCAATAGCGTCGGTACCAAGGGCGAGGGACGAAGAGAACCATTTTCCTGCTCGTTGAACGAGGCGGACCAATAGGCAAAGTTCTCATCCATCGGTGGCTATCGGAATGTCATAAATAATAGTGACAGGGTCTTGCTGACAGAATTGTACACCGATGTGTTTACATGAGCAGAAGAATCTTACTGTTTAGATCATATAGATCACAAGAAAGGTTAAACAAACCAATGGAAAGGAAAATGTGATCCTCAGGTTAAACAGAACAATGGAAAGGAAAAATATGTTTGAACACATCTTTCAGGGGTATATCCTTCCCAAGGACAAGCAGAGCATGATATCCATGATAGGATATAACGTAGAAAAACTCTTTAGGTAGGGGAGAGAAATTTCATGACATTACCCATACAGCGGTGTTTGGATAATTTAGCAGGAAACATTTAGCATTGGCTTCAAATGTCCTTGTTGAAAATCGGAGTACAACAAACATGCTTCGAGATAGCATTGCATGGTCTTCAAGCAAGTTTAGACTTTGGAAACAAAAAGGGTCCATCAGGAAGAACTTATAGAATAAGTCTTACAATTTCCTCATGGAAGAAAGGATAGCCTGGCTGAAAAGGGAAACTATAACAATTGGGCCTCCGGCCAGGTGTGCTAGGCATGACATCACCTTACCGGGTCACATAAGGACCATTGTTGTAACTCTTGGAAATATGTTCCAACCATCATATCTGACCTAGATTCAGATCTGATTAGTGCCAGGATACCTCCGACTTAGTAAGCCTGAGAAGAAAAGGTGCAACACAATTGACGAGATGACAATGTAAGATTCTCGGGAAATGAACTATGAAGTGATTTCCGTTAACAAGAGTTCATCATTAATCCAAGGAGAGGACAAGGAGGTGTCTGGTGAACTCAACGGCAATTCATCGAGATTTCCAAAAGATGGATTTCCATAATTAAGTGAACAAGGAGATAACATTTGTCAGATCAAATGATATAAGGAAGTATGCTCACGGAAAACATACACAATTAAACATTGGTTGAAAGGTGCGCCCAAAATATGGGTTGGGTTGCACGACCAATGTCAGAATGGTGATTCAATAATCAATAGTCTAAGAACGAACAGCCGACCATTAACTTCAAAGCAATAGGGTTGCTAGAAGTGCGGAATCCAAACAACACCGTTCACTTGTTGGTACCCCGGTTGGAATCAACACGAGGACCAAGAAAGAATGGTGATGGTGAGAATTATCACGATACCAAGAATTCTTAAGAGGTGGTGAAATTCTCACAACATTCTTGACATAAAAGATGGTAATACTCCAAGGTAAAGGAGAACAAATGCTGGATAGCAAGGATCTCAAGGTATAACACAAAACACGAACAAGTTTGTGTTGAACGGAAGGCAATCGAGTGGTCGATGATAACACAAATCATCGAGGGCAAGGATTGTATTTCTCATCAGGAATTCAATTGATATCCTTGAGGAGCTCAAAATTTTGATGATGATCATGACAATTTCTGTCGAGAGGTTTCATGGAGATGTAATCGGTCGGCGATGACATCAAGTCAAACGAATGATGAAGCGAAAGGTTATTGGAACCATGGGTACGACACAAACTTGAAATCAAGTTTTTTGTTTGAGGTGAAACGATAAGACAAGGAAGATCGACGTAAGCTTAGCCCATCGTCGAAATTGTGCTCCGGAAAGAAGGACCAGGTAGCACAGTTAAAATTTGGCACGATAATGATATAGCCGAGTAGGCTCGGAATGACGTGATCCAGTTCATACTGGTAAGTAATGAGGGTTACCAAGAGTTGTTGAATCGTAGTGCAGACTCAATTCAGTTGTCGGTGTCCTTGAGGGGTTCTAACAACTGAGAACCCGTTGGAAAAATGGAATCGGCAAGAATATTAGTTGATGAAGAACTCATAAGAAGTTATGTATCCCGTGGTATCCTCGAGATACCAGGGGGTAATACTCGACGACAGATCAAAGTAGAGGTTGGACTGGGGTATTGCTCTGCAGAAGACAAGTGCTTAAACTTGCACGAGAAACGGTACCTAAAAGAGAACATGGTCGAAACCACGATTGCAAAAGGCCAGATCCCAGATATAATATGAACTTATACCAAGGGAGTAATTAATTTAAGAGAAGCTTTAATTGTAAGATCTACATCGTGTCCATGGGCATGAACACAAAGTTCAAGGTCGACTCCCACTTCTTCAATGCATAACCTTACATTTACCTCCCCTTTTCGAAGTTGTAGTGTTGAAAAGTTATCTAACGAAGCGTCAGCAGGGTATAACCCGCATAACTTTCGAGGTCACACAAATTAAGGAAGGCATAGGTTCAACCCGTCAGGGTATCATGGAAACATATACCACAAGCTTTGAGAGTAAATATTACCAGCTCAAAAGCAGAGCATGGTTGGCAAAAGGAGAGGATACAAATTACCAAAGGCATTATGTATCGGAGAAAGAACTCACAAGGTGATTAATTATGAAGGACATTGTCGGATAATAATCCAGCAGTGGATATGGTGATCCACAATGGAGCTGATGTGAGTATCGATACCCAATCAGAGGAAGAAAGAATGCAAATGCATCGTTTTATAGAACATCTGAATAATTCAACGTTTAAATAACAAAGGAATTATGATTTTCAAACCAAGGGATCAGGAGAAAACGCTCTGATCAAGGACGGACAAGTTGAATAGACTTAGGGGTACAATCGATGGCAATCTCATTGGCCGAGGACCAGCTCATGTTTTAAATGACATCTGAGCTGGAAGGATGAATTCTATGATCTGAGTGAGGATTGCGAGCATTCGCAACATATTGAGTCAATGGACTCAAAATGATATTGACAAAGGTTGCCAATAAGATTACTATACTTATGGGATTAACCATAATGCAAGAAGGCAAGAATTTCAGGAGCAATAGGTTGCTCAGGATTTTCGGAAGACCGAATGGTATTTCGAAGAATTTTGTGAACTGCATGAATATCTGGGGATGAGCGGATACTCGATAAATGCGAGTAATTATCCGTAGTGGTATGCATGTGGCAAAGAACTGCAAGGCAGTAGGCACAAAGTATTCTCGGGGTATCTTATAATAACAAGATCGACTGGGAATAAAAGTAAGCATGACAGGTCTAAATACTTATCCATAGGAATATTTCGGTGGTAGGGAATTGCAAAATCAATGGCATAAGGTTTTGGGAGAACATCGGAGAGTATTGTCAGAATCTTCTGTTGAAGCAGTCGATCATCTGTAATGAAGGGGCTATTCGGCAGGAAGTGGTAACGAGAACCTAGAGTTAGATTTTAGCAAAACCATTTAACCCGAGTAGGAGAGAGTCAGAATCCCAGAGTATAGACAAGGAATAAAAGATCCTAATACCTTCCAATGGCGACGTGGGCCCGTAAGGCACACAACCATGTTAGTAAAAGTTTTGTAATGTCTAGACTCAACTTCGGCCAAGGAGTGTGGAAGGGGAATTCCTACAGGCAGTCGGCTCTGATACCAACTTGTGACACCCCCGGTTTGACCGTACACTAATCATACACACAAACGTGTACGATCAAGATCAGGGACTCATGGGAAGATATCACAACACAACTCTACAAATAAAATAAGTCATACAAGCATCATATTACAAGCCAGGGGCCTCGAAGGCTCGAATAGAAGAGCTCGATCATAGACGAGTCAGCGGAAGCAACAATATCTGAGTACATACATAAGTTAAACAAGTTTGCCTTAAGAAGGCTAGCACAAACTGGGACACAGATCGAAAGAGGCGCAGGCCTCCTGCATGGGATCCTCCTAAACTATTCCTGGTCGTCGTCAGCGGGCAGCACGTAGTAGTAGGCACCTCCGGTGTAGTAGGAGTCGTCGTCGAAGGTGGCGTTTGGCTCCTGGGCTCCAACATCTGGTTGCGACAACCAGGTAGAAGGGATAGGGGGAAAAGAGGGAGAAAGCAACCGTGAGTACTCATCCAAAGTACTTGCAAGCAAGGAGCTACACTACATATGTATGCATTGGTATCAACTGGAATAAGGCTATCATATGTGGACTGAACTGCAGAATGCCGGAATAAGAGGGGGATAGCTAGTCCTTTCGAAGACTACGCTTCTGGCAGCGTCCATCTTGCAGCATGTAGAAGAGAGTAGACTGAAGTCCTCCAAGTATCATCATGTAGCATAATCCTAACCGATGATCCTCCCCTCGTCGCCCTGTGAGAGAGCGATTTCCGGTTGTATCTGGCACTTGGAAGGGTGTGTTTTATTAAGTATCCGGTTCTAGTTGTCATAAGGTCAAGGTACAACTCCAAGTTGTCCTTTTACCGAAGATCACGGCTATTCGAATAGATTAACTTCCCTGCAGGGGTGCACCACATAACCCAACACGCTCGATCCCATTTGGTCGGACACACTTTTCTGGGTCATGCCCGGCCTCGGAAGATCAACACGTCGCAGCCCCACCTAGACCAACAGAGAGGTCAGCACGCCGGTCTAAACCTAAACACCCAGGGGTCTAGGCCCATCGCCCTTAGCACACCTGCATGTTGCGTGGGCGGCCGGAAGCAGACCTAGCCTAGTAGGCGTACCAGTCCAACCCAGCGCGCGCCGCTCCGTTGCTGATGTCACGAAGGCTTCGGCTGATACCACAACGTCGAGTTCCCATAACTGTCCCCACGTAGATGGTTAGTGCGTATAGGCCAGTAGCCAGACTCAGATCAAATACCAAGATCTCGTTAAACGTGTTAAGTATCTGCGAACGCCGACCAGGGCCAGGCCCACCTCTCTCCTAGGTGGTCTCAACCTGCCCTGTCGCTCCGCCTCAAAGTAACAGTCGGGGGCCGTCGGGAACCCAGGCCCACCTCTACCGGGATGGAGCCACCTGCCCCTTCAGCCCCCATGTCCAAACAGTATCACCGGTAATGTAACAGTGTAAAGTATATAGTATATGCCCGTGATCACCTCTCGAAGTGATCACGGCCCAGTAGTATAGCATGGCAGACGGACAAGAGTGTAGGGCCACTGATGGAACACTAGCATCCTATACTAAGCATTTAGGATTGTAGTTAAGGTATCAACAGTTGTAACAACAATGACAGGCTATGCATCAGAATAGGATTAATGGAAAGCAGTAACATGCTACACTACTCTAATGCAAGTAGTATAGAGAAGAGTAGGCGATATCTGGTGATCAAGGGGGGGCTTGCCTGGTTGCTCTGGCAAGAGAGAGGGGTCGTTAACACCATAGTCGTACTGGGTAGCAGCGGCGACGATGCATGACATGACAAAGCATGATGCTAGGTGTGCCCTAACGTGGTACGAGGTGGTACCGGTGAAGGGGAGGAACATCCGGGAAAGTATCCCCGGTGTTTCGCATTTTCGGACAGACGAACCGGAGGGGGGAAAGTTGCGTGTTTTCTATGCTAGGGATGTGTGGCAGACGAACGGGCTGCATATCCGGATTCGTCTCGTTGTTCTGAGCAACTTTCATGTTGAAAATAATTTAATCCGAGTTACGGTTTATTTTATATTAATTTTTAAAGATTTATCTATTTCCTATAATTAATTAATTTTTTTTAAATCCGAATTATCCAAAACAGTGACTTGTGATGTCAGCATGACATCATTATTGTGTCAGCGGTCAACTAGTCAGTTGACCTAGTCAAACTGACATGTGGGTCCTACTATCATTGTCTATGACTAACTAAACAGGTTTAATTAGTTTAGTTAATTGATTAGGTTAGTTAAACACAATTAATTAAGTTAATTAATTCTTTAATTAATTAATTAGTTTATTATTATTTTTTATTATTAATTATTATTTTTAATTCTCCTTTTTCTTTTTTTAAACATTTTTGTTCTGGGGCTGGGGCCCCTTTGTCAGTGGGCCAAAGGCCGAAGGCGAGGCTAAGGGTGGCCAGCAGCGGCGGTGCTGGTCGCGTCGGCGATAGCAGGGGCGGCGGTGGTGCGGGCCATGGCAGGTGCGAGCGCTCCGGGAAGGAGAAGCACTGCGGGTGCGACTCAGCGTGACGGCATGCCGGGCGAGACGAGGCCGCGGTGAGCACGGGCGGCGCGCGTACAGGGCGATGGCCAGGGGCGTGCACAGAGTGCGGTGACCGCGGCGACGGACGAGGAGAGGGGGAGCTCACAGGGGAGGGAGTAGGGCACGGGCAGCGGGCTCGGGGAAGGTTGGGGTGGTCCGACGACGGAGCGGATGAGGACGTCCGACGAGGCTTGACGGAGCCGATGAGGAGGCGAGGCGACGTGGAGTGGCTCCGGCGAGCGGCGTCCGTCGGCGAGGTCGGGGCATCCGACGTGGCGATGGGGATGGGGCGGCTCTCGGCGACGGCAGGGCAGAACCGGGCGGCGTCGGGGTTCGGCGACGAGGGCGGAGGCGCCATGGTA